>NW_004567102.1:40458036-40482753 GCF_000260355.1 Condylura cristata
TACAGAACTGGGGTACAGGCCAGAGGTGCAGGGGCAGTGGGCGGACCCACCAGAGACAGAGTAAGGAACAGAACAGGCAGACTGATGAAGGTCACTGCTGAGGGGAGCAGCAGGGGGACCAGGAGATGTCTGCAGCACCATGTGGGTCACCTCCAGGACAGGGGGATGGAACTGATGCTGAAATGGCTTTAGCTTCTTAGTGCTGTGCTTTAACCCCCCATGTGCCACCAGGGAGGGCCCAATTATTTGGCACTTTTTAAAGACATACAAATTTAGAGTTTTTTATTTCCCATTTGGTACTTTAATATGATTCCAAAGTTAATTTTCTAGAAATTTTATTATTACAGGTATGTACTAACTTGTTCTGCCTCTTTTACATATGGTCACTGTATCAAGTATGTTGTATGATTAAGTACTATGTTTTGTTTTTTTTTTTGAAGAAAGCTTTAACCTTGTTCTCCATTTAGCTTTTTCTAAAATAATTTAATGTATTTTAACAGCAATTTACAGCAATTAACCAGAAGCAATACTAAAAGCATGTAGTTATATGTAGGATAACTCAGTTAGAAAAAAATAGAGAATAGGTTCATCTACTGTATGAGAAAATTTATACAAATACTATTTAGTTGTTGTCAAGAAGAAATTTATTTACTTAATAAATATCTTAATATTGTAATTGTACAGAAATATTTAACAGATTTATTTACAATTGCTTTAAAGTCAAACTGTTGAAGCTTGCTCACTGAACCATTTTGACTTACATTAATTAATGCATTCCATATATATATTTCTATAAAAAAATTCACACACAAAAGAAAATAGAAAACTGCTAATACTAAATTTCTGCCTCTTATCTTTTCCACTTACAATTATATACCTTGGTAATTTTTACCCATAGGGAAAAAATAACATTTGGTATTATCAACTACAGAAAGAAGAGAACAAATTATAATGAAATGTTTCCCATCACAGTGACTTCTTAAATACGTTCCCCATGTCTGTAGCACCCTAATGTATGTATTTGACCCACTGGTATTCTTTTGTCATGAATAGAGTAGACTGGAATTTTCAAAACAGCTAACTAGATGGACTCAACTTGTGCCCTGCAAAGCACTAACCATTGGATTATAGAAACACAGGTCTGTTTTGAAGTCTCAGGCAAAGCCTTGAACCAGACCCTCTGAGGAAAGTTTATCTATCACAAATTCTCATATTGTTTAATTTCATAGGGTGTCGCAGTACCAAACCTGTAGTTGGCAGACCTTCCACCAATAAAGGGTTTCTCTTAAGAGAAATTGCTGGAACCAGTTCCTTCATGGAAATTTTATACTGGTCAATTTATACCAGTCAGCTATGTAAGAGCCATGATAGACTGGTTAGTTATGTCTGCATTTGTATTGTCTCTGAATATTTTAAATTTATTCTATTTCTTTATTAACCTGATGATCTTTCAGTAATGTATGTTCAGTTTCCATATATTAAATATTTTTCTGTGTTCTTCTCTGGTTGATTTCTACTTTGATAGCTTTGTGATTAAAGAATATTCTTGATATAATTTCCTTTTGCTTCATGAAGTTGTGTGGCCTATCCTAGAGAATGTAGCATGTATACTTGAGAAGAAATTGTATGTATTCAATTTCTGTTATAAAGCCCTATAAATATCTCTAGGCCAATTTGATTCAATTTTTATTTAATATTATTATTTCATTGTTGATTTTCCTACTTGTTTAATCTGTCCATTTATGTATTTTTTTTTTTATCTGTGGCATTCCTTTATTTAAAAAAAAATTTTCTTCAATGTCTTGGAGATTCTATCTGATAGGAACATAAAATCTATCTTTTTGTGTTTGAATTCTGGAGAGTTGTTTTCACCTTATAATGTCATACTTTCTTGAGTTTTCATGTTACTATATCTAGTTTCTTTTCATTTGCCCATTTTGCTACTCAATGTTTCCCTACTATGATTTTTTATATATATTTAAGTTACTTAGTGGCTTATAATGTTTTATTTTCTTCGTAAGTAGAGCTGCAATTTTGTTTCATTGCATGCATGTATGTATGCATGTGTATATACATGTGTGCATATATGCATTTAGACCTTTGGGGACTCCTGTGTATTATCAGTCCACAGGGTGGGAGAGGCCCTTGGGGGCACAGATTTTTGTGTGGTTGAGCTTGGGTAGGAATGGCTTATATCTGTGGCACTCCAGGTAGTCCCTTCTCTCTAGAAGTTGTAATGAAAGGCTCAAATTCCCTGTGCTCTGAAGTGTACTTGACAAGGTAAGTCCCAGTTCTAGGTGTTGGGAAGTTGTGGGCAATGGGAATGTAAATCAGAATGCCTGTTTTGCCATTATTTTTACAGGGACTAAGCCTATGTGAAATGTCCAAGATCCTCCACAATATCTATCCCTCCTTCCAGCGAATGAGCATCCATACCACATCCACTCTGCCCCATCCCCCTCTCAGGGCCCTATGATGGAGCTGCTGTCCTAAAGGGAACTGAAAATTTAGGAAACTATCAGTAATTTATTAATCTGTATAAGTAAAGACATAAGTTCATGCCATTCCTTGTTCCTTTGTTTTTTGTCTTTAATAAAAGCTTGGGCAGAGAGAGTGAAAGACAGAGCTGCTCTCAAAGGCTCTCTCTCCAGCCAACCTCTGCTGCAAATTCATTTAGATGCTGAGACATTGTTAATAGCAGAGACCTTCATCAGCTGTCCAGTCTGTGACAGTGGCCCCTGAACAGGGACAGCCCCAAGTTGAGTGGATAGTCATTATCCATGTTCCCTATTCTAGACCACAACCTCCAGGTCACACTTCCCATTCACCTTCTGTTCAATGCCTTTCCTCTATATCAACCCTTATGAAGTCTGCACTGATCTCTACTATTCAAGGATTAATCAATCCCACTACTGTCTGCGTGGTTATCTCCTAATAGTGTCGCTCCAACTCACTATTCAAGGGCTGCAGCCAGTAGGGGCCAAGTCCTTCCACTGCCTTTGCAAGACTGTGTCATGTCTGCACCCTTCGGCAGCCCATGGTGCACTGTTTATCAGGGATGACTATGTCTGGGATGCTTTGAGGTCATATCCCAAGGTATGCAGACCCCACAGGGGCCTGTGGGGACCTACAGTGATAGAGCTGCTTCCAGGTTCTTCTCGAGGACTGGTTCTGCCAGGGCCTGCTATGCAATTAGCAAGTAGGCCCATTCACCTCAGCTGCTCTGTTTACCCACTCATCCAATTCTACTGCTTCCAGGGGATCCCCCTTAAGACATTGTTTCTAGTGTGCAGTGTAATTGTCTGTTTTCCCTTCAGGAGTTATTGACTTTGTTCTGCCACCATCTTGTCTGAAATATATATATATTTTAATACTCTAACATCAGGGAAGAGATTATAGCATAAGAATTTAGATTTTAAATTAATAATTAAAATATTTCATTATATTTGTATGCATGTATATCCTTAGTCCTAGACTGATAGCAACCACTCCAGGGATTACTTGGTTTCCTATGCACATTCATTTGGAGTTAGTATCGTATCTAGCCAAAAGGACAGATGCTTTCTTTTCTCAGTGGAGCTCTGCTTTCCCTTTAGAAACCTACTTACCAAAATTAGTATCAGATTCTTTTTTCTTTATTGTTCATGAATATATATATAACCAAATATGGAAAAGTTTTATAGGAATTAAAAATATTTGTTTTCTCAAGAAAATAGAAGTCAACGGTTCCTTGGAAAATGTGAAGTAGCTTACCTGGGAACTTTTAGCTGAGCTTTCTTTTACTCTGACAACAAACACATACCTATGATTTATGACTTACATTCATGTTTGTATGATTTATGATTTATACAAAGTGAAAAAATATGCCTTAATTGTATATAAATTACCCAATATTGTCATGCATCTTTAGAAAAAAACAGAAGGTGGGTATTATTCAGTGTGTATTTGACTGAAGATTTAAAATTGTTTTTCTTTCAATGAGTGCATCACATTTTGCAGGACATAATAACCTACACTGGAGTCATGTTTCATTGCTTGTCACTTCACATACAGAATCCCAACATAACACCACCCAGCTAGTAATGGTTATGTTTGTGTAGGCAGCAATATGATATTTTTCCTGACGTTTCAAAGGCAACAAAATTTCACATTTTATACATTCAATTTTAATTCAAAAATATGGTTCCAGTGGAAAAAGTTGAATATCACATCTTGATTATTTTTTGTCACTGGGCCAAAGCTGGGAAACCATCTCAAGTGGACCTTTATTTTCACCTGCAGCCCCAGAGCATAATTGAATTGCTTGCTCAGGATGTTGTGCACCACTCAATAAGGGGGTGAAATGAACAATTGACTTCATAATTTACCAGGTGTGCACAATTTCTCTGTGAATATAGTTAATTAATTTATAAATAACTGCAAAAGTCAGACTTAGGTCAGGGTTTTAGTAGTTGAATGTTACATACAAGGAAAAGCAACATCCTCATAAATTATTTGTTTCTGGTGAAAGAGATGGAGTGAATAATTGTGACTACAGTTTCAGGAAAAAAAAAGGCACTTTAAAATTAATATTTCTATTACATCCGCTTTATTTATAAATGTCCAATAATTCTGATCTTTATTTAACTAATAAAATCTATAAAAGATGTTCATTTTATAATCTTTAAGTGAACACAAAGATCTCTGTAAAATATTTGTCCTACACCTTAAATATATTTATATTTTAAGAGCTGATGAGTGCATAGTCACCCTAAATAATCCTGTGTAGTAATGCTCTATGTAATGCATAGTAGTCAGTAATGCATAGCAGTCAGTTTGATGATGGGAGTGGGAATATCTTTTTCAAAAGAATGAGAAATAAATATAACAAAAAGTCACATTTAGCTCCCTACTCTTGATAGAACAAACATTGCCCGGTTTCTTTTGGTGCAGTGAAAAACACACTTCCTATATCATCCATTTGCTACCTTGTATATAGCTCACAAATGTTCTAAGACCAAATTAGTTGACAATTCACATATTTCCCTAAGTCTACATTCAAATTGGTGAAATAAAATAACCATGTGTATGACTCAGAATTCACAATGACAGCATTATGCAGTAATGTAACTTTAAACAAATGAATGCCATTATTGGATGTTTTTTGTGTGTTCCTGTGACTTGTGAATCTAACGAGATAAAGCAAATGTTTCCATTGTGTCACCTCTTTTGTAGTGGATTTTTATCTGCCATTTTAGCAAGTCTAAGAGTCCTTACTTTAAGCCTATTATTTGGTTTATTATAATTTTGACTGTGGACTCATAATGTACACAATCCATTATATGAAAACATATGCACTCAGTACTTTACAATGTTTTCAGGGTCAAACACAAAACTACTACAAACTTAAAAATTCCAGGAACAATAAGGCAAATAAATACAGATGAAACATGGACAAAGTAGTGATGGAACTTTTATTTTTTTTTGCCATCAATGTTTTAGTTCTTATGTTCTTAATTGTCAGACATAACTTATAAATATCTTTATCTATAAATATCTTTATCTATAAATCTATATAAATATATATATAGATATATAGATTTGGCGTTTGGAAAATATTCCTGAGATATTTGTGGTTGATAATGAACATTCTGAAAAAGCCTGGTAACTTTTGGGGAGCACTCAGAACTGAAGGTATAGTAGGTCCGCTTTCTAAATTATTAGGAGAGCTGATTCAGCCTAATGAGGTGGTAACAGCGTAACAGTATAAATTGCACCAGGACACTTGGTACAAGAAATATATTTTGTTGTATTTTGTTTTTGAAAACAAAGTCTGATGCCAAGTTTCTACCTAGTGAGAGGTCTGCTATCACTTCTGATTGCTCCTCCTTGACCACTCACGCTGCCCAAGCGACTCACGGAACCTTGGTCATCTGCAATAACCTGCCCAGCTCCCATTCCCTTTCTCTCAAGTAAAGCAGCCTCCCTTGCTGGTGCTTCACATGCCCGCAGCTTCTCTGTCCCATGCACCACACCGAACAGTAGTCTCATCACTGCTTTTTCCCTGGTCCCTTTGCCATGGGATCCTGGTCTCTACTACCTGCTGAATTTTTCAAATTCAAGTGGAAGTTCACTGTACATGAAACAGTGCAAGAGTTCTGCCATAGTTTGGGGCTGGGTTGCAGGGTGTGTGGGAGGGTGGTGCTTGGGGGGCAGGTGGCAGCAGCACCAACAAAGCCACATGTCACCCCTCTGCTTAGCTCATAGGAAAGACCTGGTTTTGCTACTGGGGCTTTTGCCGTAGAGATCCATTTTTTTTTTTTTTTTTTTTTTAGATTTTATTTTTCACTTCTGCATACAAAACTGGGGTTTAAAGCCAGAGGTGTAGGGGTGGTGAGAGGATTCACCAGAGACAGAGTGGGAAGCAGAACAGGCAGATCGATGAAGTACACTGCTGAGAGCAGTGGGCAGTCAGGAGAGGTCTGCTGTGCTATGTGGGTCACCTCCGGGGTGGGGATCGAACTTGCACTTAAAGCGGCTGCTGCTAGCTTGCAGTTCTGCATCCTAACCCATTGTGCCACCAGTGAGGGCCCTTAGGAATCTGGTTTTATAGAGCAGGCCAACAAGTTGATGACTCAAAATCAAATTTTATGACTTTTTTTTTTTTTTTTTTTAAGCAGGAGAGAAAATTTGTCTTTGCATCATTTTGGGGGTAAGTCTAGAGGAACAAGAAATGGCAAAGTATCAATTACTTTAATGGCAAATCCTTCTTGATTAAAAGGAGTTTATGTTCCTTTCACCTTGCCCTGGCTAGTTTCATTCCCCTGGAAGAGCAAGCCCTATTTAGGTAAAAGTGCACCCCTTCCTATTTTTGATTTTTGGTTCTTGTAAAATTTCTGCATGTCTAGCACATTTTGCTGCAGCTGACTTCTAAAATCTCTACGAACTGTATATTAGACTAAAGTCTGTGCTTCTTAGATTTGCTGTTATTTTTTAAGGAAAATAAAGACGCTATATTGAGCTACAAACTGGCTTCTCCCTTCATTTTTCTCAAACTATTGAAACAAATGTTATATTAAACAGTTCAGTTCTGGATTCTTACTAATTGCTTTTTTTTTTTTTTGGCTTTTTTTACCACTACTTTGCCAAAATTCATGTTTCATTATGGGGACAAAAGAGAAATGATAATTGTATAGCTAACCAAAACTAAAGATCTAGACAATTAAGTAATGATAAATATCTAGGTCAAGGCTTTCTCTAACTGGCCAACTGATTTATAATGAAGACGGAGTTGGGAAAGTTTTATTCATTTTCAATAAACCATAATATTTAAAAAACTTCTCTGCAATTTCAATTGAAATGACCATGGCTGGAGATATTTAATTGCTAGTTAGGGCAAAGATAAGCTTCTGTCACGAGGCATCTGCAATTACTCTCAAAATGATTTGTTTCTAAGTATTGAGGATCAAAATAAAGAATTATGTGATCTTAGTTTCGTAATCAAGAACACACACAAAGGCCCTCCTGGTGGTGCAATGGGTTAAATCATAGCACTACTAAGCTAGCCACAGCTATGTCAGCACTAGTTCGAACCCTGGCTAAGTGGGTGACCTACATGGCACAGAAAACCTCTCCTGTGTCACCCACTGCTCCCCTCAGCAATGTACTTCCTCAGTCAGCCTGTTCTGCTCCCCACTCTGTCCCTGGTGAATCCTCTCACCGCTCCTGCTCCTTTGGCCTGTGCCCAGTTCTATATGCATAAATAAATAAATCTTAAAAAAACAAAAACACACTAAAATTTAGACTTGAACACGTAGGTAAAATGAATGAATAAAATATCTTCCTTGAATGTAGTATTGGGTTATAGCAGATTATTATAAATTCTAAACTATAAAAAATAAAACACATTTTTTTTTCTTTTGGTCTAAACCCATTGCTGAATAAATTTTACCTTGAGAACAAGAAATGCATTTTAATATTAAACCTAATAATTAAATTTTACAGAACTTAGATAAAGAAGTATGTATGATATACTGATACACTCAGTATATCCAGAGTCAGTTAACATCAAGTTTATTTTTCTTCACAATTACCTTAAATCTTCTATGAAAACAATTTTGAACTTTAGATCTGGCTATATGACAAAATATATTCATTTACTCAGTTCAATGACCTGGATTCAGTTCTGCTGAAAAATCAAATGATAGAATTTTCTTTAACCCTGGTGGCACAGTGGGTTAAAACACAGCACTAAGAAGCTAAAGCCACTTCAGCATGAGCTTGATCCCCACCTCGGAGGTGACCCACATGACACGGCGGCTCTCTCCTGGCAAGCCTGCTGCTCCCCTGAGCAGTGTACTTAACCAGTGCACCTGTTCTGTCCCCATCTCTACCTCTGGTCCCTATGCCTGTTTATTTCTTACAAAGAACATTTTAAGTTAAGTTGCCAATCCATAGCTATGAGCAGAAAAGATAAGACATTGCCACTAAACTAGGGAAGGTATCTGACTACTCAGGATAGGCCTTTAGAAAGTTTTATTCTTTCCTAAATCTACCTATTTCCATCTTCTGTGTTGGCTGTTTCATTAACATACAAAAAAAAATCTATGAACTCCAACAGTTGCTTATCATAATAAAGGACAATTCATATATTGCCATAGCAAGAGACATTCACTTTATCAGAATCATAGTGACACCTTAGCGTCCCAAGTTGTACTTCCTTTGAAATCTTTTGATGATCAATTCTATCCTATTTTTGTTAACGTTATGTGAGCATTCCCCAGCCCCAACGCAGAATTGCCTTGTCTGTTTCATTTCTTATTTCATTGTTTAAATAAAACTAGTTAATTTATGAAAAAGGGAGTAAAGGCAAAGAAAATACATATCCTAGCCACGTGCATTACAAATGCTGACAGTGAAATATTACCTAAAGTTAGGAGTTTGCTTTGGACCATCATCGTGTGACTCCCAGCCTGATACATATGGTCATCACCATCTTTGCCCACTGCCGAGAGTTCCTTCTAGCATATGTAGACTGTTCAGAACAGAGACTTTAAAAGGAAAGTGAAATAAATTATGTTTGTTTTTCAAAGTTACTAAATCTCTCTCTGCTTTTATTACTCTTCTTATAAAATGAGGCATAGGGCAAGAAGAGAGCCTTGAGTATCAGAATAGAGTGGGAAAAGCCTCAGAGGAATAAAAAGAACTGCAGCGATAAGGGCAACAAATTCCAAAGGAAACTGATCAAACATCCGAGGACAAGGGGCAACAGGACATTACATGACAAGGATGATAAAGAAAAATATGCTAAGGGCTGGGGGCAGAGATTTAGTTCTGGGTTCAGAGACATTAAGGCAGCTAGTGAGAACAGAGAACTAACACACCACAAAGACTGACAGGGTTTGGGAATAATTAGGAAAAGAAGGCACATAGTCCCTGAGGCAGGACTCCACTTCAGCTCCCTTGCCCCTCTCTGGCCTGGTTCCACCGGCCTGGGAGCTTCCCTTTATTTTTGTTCCTTTTCTCCTTAACAAACTTTTTCTTTCTGTAAACAAATTTGCCCCATTTTGGGCCTCCCTGGTGGTGCAACAGGTTGGGACACAGTGCAGCAAACTGGCCGATGCCGCTTCAGTGCAAGTTCCATCCCCCACGCGGAGGTGACCCACATGGCCAGGCAGACCGCTCCTCCCTCACCCACTGCTCCCCTCAGCAGTATATTTCATCGATCTGCTTGCTTGCTCTGCTCCCCACTCTCTCTCTGGTGAATCCTCTCACTGCCTCTGCACCTCTGGCCTCTACCTCAGTTCTGTGTGCATAAATAAATCCTTAAAAAAAAAAAAAAAGTGCCTCCTTTCACTTGCTTGCCAGTGCTTCCGCGAAGTTCCTGCTATGGCTTCATGAGACACCGACCCATGGTGGTCTATTGGCCAGGTCTCAGCGTCGCTGCTGCAGCCTGGAATCTCTTCCTGTCTGGCAGACTAGGCCTGAACACCTGAAATGTCTGCATCAAATGGAGTGGAATTAAATATGCACACACTTCAGATATAAACACTTTTCAAAACTAAATAAAGGCTTGGGTTGTATAAGCAGACTCTAATTTAGTCTAAATGGAAACATCAGGATTTACATTAATTTCACCAGTGAAAACAATTACAATAATTATATTAATATATATGCAAAATCACAATATATGTGCTTAATGTGATCATTGTATGTTTATTTTCAAATGAATAAACAAATAGAAACTCGGGGATGCATGAAAGATCTTTCAAATAGGCACTACTTAATAGATCAAAAAGATCTTTCAAATAGAAAAACATCTATTATTTTTAGAGAAAACAAAACAAAACAAGACCTTCAGCAACGTCCCTGCACATCTGGCTGAGAGGTGCCCTGGAGGCCTCTGGAAGCACTGTAACCTCTCAGCCCAGTACTGGTGTTGACTGAGAGACCTGGGGTGCAGGCCAGGGTATCAGTGTCATGCTCTGAGAGACAAGACACCTGCCCAACATGGGCCTTGACTCTGCTAAACCCAGGAGCCCAGGGACTGGAAGGAACTTCAGTCCCCGCAGCCTGACAGGCCTGAAGCCTACCTGCAACTGGTCTGACGCCACACCCTCAAGGTGCTGGGCGGGTGGGTGCAAGGCTTGTGCTTCTGGAAAACTTCACCTGGTATAATAGCTAGCTGGTGTACTCAAAGGCAGAGATGTTCTGCGACAACTAGTAGTTTTTATACACAGTTACCGATGTGATGAAGTAGGAATCATGCCAACTAAATTTTGAAAATACTTTGGAGTTTAATACATAGTAGACAAGATGGCTACTGGATGATGACACAGTAACTGTCAGATCGTCCGTGTGTACAGACTGTTGTGCTGGATGGTAAAAATGATGTACATACCTTTGATTCTCCATCACAGAGGAGTCCTGCTTCTCTCGTGAGAGATTTTCTTTAGGATGGAGCAGGGATTTGGGTCATGGGTTTTCTGACTTCTATTGGGACTAAACTCCCACCATCCCACCCGTGTCTGGCTGCACCAAAATGGCATATTGGTAGCCCACAGCAGTATAAATTGATTCCATTTCTCAACATCTACACTTCTCCTTCCTAAGAACTAACTTGTATGAGCAGCACTTTATTCCAACATCTCTGCAGTAGTCCCTCTGGCATTCACCTAAGGAAGCTTTGGTAGAGCCAGCACAGCTAGCTAGTTCTGAGCAAAATTAAAGGAGTGGGGATTTTGCCCCTATTTTCCATTGACTGACTCTGATCTAATGTCAGGATAGTAATACTAGGGAATTGCTTTTAATATAGTGTTAATATTGTACATTTCATCCCAAAATAGAAACACACTTTTTTTCTCTTTAACTAAAGGGAAACATAAGCTGGAATCACAGCCTGTCATTTTTTTTTTAATGCATAAATATGTGTTTACTATTGTGTAGACAGCTGTAATTTAACTGTAGTTGACTAATTCTGATTATGTTTGGTTTGTGCCCTTCAAAAGCATTTACAAAGAATTTACTTATTTGCTCTTTATATAATTTTAAAAATTGTCCTCAGAAAGCCATTGCAGAGATTTTCTACTTCCTTTTACCTTCATTATTACTTAGAAAAGCAATTGCATCATTCAAAGTGGCTATTGAGTCTATAATAAACCAAATTCATGGCAGTGGTATTATAATGTCTTACACTATGTCAAAATTCAGGAGTAAATGAACTGCTTTGAATCATCATTTCATAGCTATTTCAGTACACTATAAAGATCTACTAATATTTCTGATATTATAAACATATAATGTCACAAATACTATATCAACCATATATTTAGGAAAAATTAAAGGGCAGTAAATCTGAATGAACTACTGAAGATTGCTAAGAAAAAAAAATGCGTGCAAGAATCTTTAGGAACATTCAATTACTTTCTCTAATATCTTTTCCCTCATTTCTCCCATGGTTTCTTTCATTCTTAAAGCTTATTTATTAATTTCTTTTTTTTTTAAGATTTATTGATTATGTGTGGGGGTGGAATGATTCACCAGAGGAAGAGTGGGGAGCAGAAAAGGCTGATGTACTGAAATACTTTGCTGAGGGGAACAGCTGAGATTCAATCCTCAGAGAGAGATAAATGTTTTGGGGGGATGATAGATTACCCTTTTAATGACAATTTGAAGAAAAATAAGATAAATATATACACTATTATTTTAATGATTTTATGTTCATTTTCCAATAGAAAAAAAAAACACATTTTTTAAATAAATAATATATTGTGTTAGCCTAGCTGCTGCTAAACTTTGGTGAGATCTGGTAAAGAAAGTAATAAAGACAAAAAGAGAGGATTGTGGGCCATGCACCACCTCCTAGGGTACAGAGTCAGTCATGAGGGGATAAAAGACAATGCTGCTCTGCTATTCATAAGACTAAACTATTGGGTCATTTTCATATTAATGTGTCAGTCTAGAGTTTTTTGGCATCATTAGCACATCTTTCATGTGTCTGATCAAGTTTTGATAATAACTCAATAAATGAAAGCACAGATATGCTGTTAAGGTGATCTTTATCATAAGGTTTAATAATCTAAAGTACTTTTAGAGCAAGCAAAAGAGAAGGAGAAATAGTGCATGTGCATCGTAGTGCTACCTGATCATGTGATACAGATATTTATATCGGAATAAAAAAGTAGTACTTCCAAAAACATAGAAAACAAAGTCCAATCAAATGAGATGCTTATGCCATGTCAATATCATTCTGCTACTTCTAAAATATAATGAAAATTATTGTTTGACTTAGTTGGTCCTTACACTCACAAATGTTTTCTCCCATAAGAATTTAGAACACTGGGAAGTATAATTGTTAAAATGGCTTATGTATAGCTTTCCACAGAAAAACATTCCTTTTTATTGCATAGTTTTATTTTTATGAAATCACTTTGAAGTAGTACAGTTTTTAATTTTCAAATGTCATAAAAATAAAAATTTTTCTGCATATTTTGGTCAGATTTCGGGGGGTTTCATTCAGCATTGTATGTCATTGTTAAAGTGGGTTGTTTTTGTGTAGACTGTATCCTATAGATATTGCGCTTTTGCTCCATTCAAAGTCAGAAAACAATGCTAGGAAGCAGCTCTATTTAAACTCTTATGTATTGAAATCTTCCATTTTATCTGTTACTGGATTTGATTTTGTGAACAATACTGTGAAGCATCTGGCATTGACTTAGTCTTAAAATTATTTTTAGAGAACTGCATTTACAATATCTTTTACTTTACCTTTTACCTAGCATGTTTTGTCCCCCAACTGTCCCTTTACAATTTATCTCCCTTCCTCTAAGCTCTTTGATTTTTTTTTAAATGAATTTCAGTGTAATCTCTTTCATAAAATCTTCTTTGAACATGTTTTGGCCATATATTTTTATTTCTTTTAATTATTTATATGAATGAGTTACCATTCTTATGAGTTAATTCTTATGAGTTAAGACTTCTTATTAGAATGTCATATCCAGGGTAATAATGCTCTGCTACCATAAATGGTGGTTTTTCAATAAATACAGGATCTGTAGATGTTGCCTGAATGGTTTATTATCCTGATATGTGATGATAAATTAATGACAAACATTAATTGCATGCATGCAGATACTTATATGATCATTTACAGCACTACAATGTTCATGTGACGACAGCATTAGTTTGTAAATTGGTCATTAAAACTAATAAAATTACTAATTATAATAACTTGATCATTTTATTCATAGTAGTATAAATATTTCACTTAAAGTTAATTTTGCCTAAAAAGAACAAATATGGTTAATGTTAAAACACACTCTTGCCAAGTTCACTATCTGTGAACAAGTTTGGAAAATACCTATGGCAATCTTAATGGTAATCAAACAGATCTGATATATAGTTTATTTTTCATATGCTACTTGGCCTATCCCAAAATTCCCAGTGGTTTTACATAAACACAAATGGAAAAAAAATAAGATATAAAACATGCATGTAAAAATACCATATTTTTTAAATTAATTTACTATGTCACCATATTTACTGGAAGCTATGGATCTGGAAGCTGGAAGATAATCCACTTTAAACCTACATAAAGATGTCAAAATTTCTACATTGACTTGTCACAAATTATGTAGAAATGGGATATTAAGATTCTTACTTGGGACATAAGTTTTTCATTGCTACAGCAACAGTTTAATCTTATATAGTCACAAGATAGAATTTATTCCAATGGACACATGGGCACTTCCTAAATCCATTCTTCATTACTTCCAAGTATGCAAAGACAGTGCCAGAACCATAATGAATGAATGTTAATGAAAGAACATAATGCAAAAACACAGGCTATTCATCTCCACCAGATTCTCGTAGTTATCTTAAGTCACAGAATGGTATAAATTCTGCAGCACACAGAAGCTGAAAAGCCACTGAGAATGTTTCATGTTACCAACAGAAAATAGGAAAATGGAAACCATCATCCATACTTCCTGTCTATCATCTGCACTCAATAAATACTGAGTCAAATTCTTGTTTTATTTTTTCCTTATGACAAATATACTTAAGTAATTGAATGTTTCCATTTTATGGGACTGGGAATTTTGCTCATATTGTAATTCACAATCATGGCTTTTCATATGGAAATTTCTGTTCCTCAAGTATACCAGGATAAAAGTCTAGCTCTCATTCCTTCAAACTTTGTAAAGAAGGACCAGATCTTGCTGTTCCATAATGTATAATGCATAGTTTACAAGCATTTCAGATTATAAAGAAAATTTATTTGCCACAAATATTGGGATGCTTCTTTTGAAAACAAGCACATTATTTAAAAATTGTACCATCATGTATCTAAATATCTCTAAAGGGCATCTAAAGTAATGATGGGCCACAGAATATTTTGCATATACATATAAAATTAGGGAGTAATTTATTTATTCTATGAATTCGACAACTTAATTTCTTTCATGTAAAGACATAGTATTTTTATTTAATTTCTGACATGTCTATAATATTTTTATTTTGAATTTTTTGGATACGAATATTCTGTATTTCTTTTTGTTTGCTTCTTCATATGGCAAAGGTTTATAATTATAGTTTATGCTAATCTTCTTCTCTATACCTTACCTAAACATAACCAGGCTTTGAGCAGTATCTACTTTGTTCTGCATAGTGAGTGCATTTGCCACCCTGCCTCAAAATTCTATTAATTAATTTTAATTATATTATGGTATTCAAATGAAGTCATTAAGTAATACATGGAGAAGAATGGGAAATTTTTTTTTTATTTTATCTTAGCTTTATATTTTTACATTGCATGTTAAATCATAGGCACTAAAATTGTGTCATGAAATTATTGCGATGAATGGGAAATGTATACAGGTTTATCCCTATGGAAAACTGAGTGGAGGTTTAAAAAATATTGAAAATAAATCTACCATATTTTCCAGAAATATCTTCCCAAAGAATATTTGAAAAATTAATGTGAAGGGATATATTCATATCTGCGTTCACTGCATTTCTACTGATAAACCCCAAGTTATAGAAATGACCTAAGTGCCCAAGGACAGATAATTAGATTAATAAATACAAGGAGAATCAAGTAAAGGAATAAAGGAGACCTCTGTATTATGGTGGATTATTTTGTATTTTTGTGGTGTGCATAGTGTGGTAACATGGAAATGAACTGGTATGAAACTATACCTCTAAATCACATTTAGCATTATAAGCCAATAATATGGCAGTAAAATAATACAATAAAAATAAAGTTATTAAACCTAAAAATATAATTAAATTTATCTATCCCAGTGAATTATAACTCTATTATACCAGTAAAACTATTTTCCATAAATCATATAATATATGGATTCCCAAATAAGAAACAGATGGAAATTGTAAC
The DNA here is from genome assembly GCF_000260355.1 of Condylura cristata. NCBI lineage: Eukaryota > Metazoa > Chordata > Mammalia > Eulipotyphla > Talpidae > Condylura > Condylura cristata. The sequence goes on from NW_004567102.1 coordinate 40,473,908, forward strand.
ACCTCTGATTTAAGAGGAAGAAATCAGCTGGGGCACTTCCCCCACAGCAGAATTCTGAAGTTCCTTAGCACATGACTTGATGACCATTGATCTGGTTAATTTGCCCAATCTGCTCAGATTCTTCTCTAAAACATTTTTGACAGATAATTATACTGTCTCTTCTGAAGTATTTCCAAAGACATGGTTACATGTTACCTTACAAGAAGAGGGGCCATTTATAGTTTGGAAATGTATCAATCATTATAAATTGAAAAATATCCCCAACATTAAAGCTCAAATAAAGTGTCCCAATTATATTATTGTTATTCTCTTGGGGTTTTATTTTATATAGTAACCTTTCAGATATCTGAAAACATCATAGCCCTATAAACCATATCACTTTGGGAAGAAATAAAAATGGCTAAATGTTCATATTTCTCTTCTAGAGAGGTAAAGTATTTTCTGCTGATTTGACTTCCTAGGGTGATGTTATATTCAGGAGACAGAATAGTTGTGTCTTTTAATTTTAACCATGAGCAAAAAGGAATTATAACAAATCTAGATGAAGCTTGAGTTCTGATTAAAGCTGTCCAGGAAGATATACAAAGTCTAATATTTTCAAGTACTTGGTGTCAGACAGATATCAAAGCCTGGACCCTAAAACAAGGTGAACTGAAATGATAAATAAATAAGACAGGTCAAAGTAATTTGTATATATAAAATTTAAAAATTAAAAAATAAGCCTAAATATATATTTATATAAAACATTTATATACAATTTTTAGAAAATGGTATACTATATGCAGTAAATGCATTGAGTATGACAATATTTTTAAGTGTTTTATTGACTTTGAAAACCAGCAATCTGTCATCATACTTAATCATATCTAATGGGATTTTCCAGGCTCATATAATTATCAGCAGCCACAACTGTTACTATTTTAAGTGGTGGTAAGCCTGACATTGGAATTCTTGGCTCAGTATTGGCTAAATGGTTTCTAATCTGTAGTATTAATAATGCAATTTTATTGAGGAGTGATTGCTATACAAACGGCATGTACTCCTTGTGTACAGTTAATAGTTTTGGAGAAAAAACACCTGTCATACCATCACCACATCCAAAGTTAACAGACACAGTCCACACCACCATTTCTGTATTCCTTATTGTTTGTGTGTGTGTGTGCGCATGTGCCAAGAAACTCAACATGAGGTCTACATTCTTAACAAAGTTGGAAGTGCACAATACCATATTGTTAACCCTACCAACTGTAAGAATAGGAAAACTGGATATTCCCAAGCAAAAACTAAATTTAAGTCACTTAGACCAATAGAACATGAACCCAAAAGATTTTAAAGAGTTAATCATAAGACTTGAAAATATAAAACACAAACATAACAAAATAGATTCTTTTGTTGTCTTTTGCCAAGACATTAGTCTTGGCAATAAATTCATGAAAATGACATCAAAAGCACAATTAAGAGAGACATAAATGAACAAGCAGGACTAAACTAAAAACATTCTGCACAGCCAGCCAAACTGTCAACAGAATAAAAGGCAACCTAAGGAATAAGTGAAAATATTTGCAAATCATATACATATGAGATATATTAACCCCATAATATATACATATACATACACCAAAATGTGTGTATATCTATATCTATATCTATCTATCTATACATATATATATATACACACACACATATTAGGTAGTTAATCTTGAAAATATGTATGAAAATATATCTTGACATTGGTAAAAGAGTGTCATTTGTTGGACATACTATATCAATAACTATATCAATGAAATGAGAATTATTTGATAGTATACACCACAGATTTAAACCACAAATGTCAGCAATTCAGAAAATTTTGTCTAACCATTATAAATTTATATTCGTAGATATGTTAGGAGAAAATAAATAACATTTGTTTTAAGGCTAAAATTAATAAAAAGATAGATAAAATATCATTTCCATTTAAAATTTTTTCAAGTTCATAACTGAATTAAGTAAGGATATGTGCCTCTCAAAATCACTACAACAGGAAAATAAAAAAAAAAATGAAGGTTGAAAATCAATGCAAAGGAAGAAATTTTTAAAGATAAATAACACTGGTACATTTAATATCAGCAGATACAATTTAAAATAAATTCCACAAACTATAACTATCTTAAAAATAAGTCTCAGAACATTCTGTGGGGGTAGAGTGGGGAATGGGATCAAAAATGGGGGGAGGGAGGGAAGTGCATGGGACTATGGTGATGGCACAGGGTGACTTGGTGATGGGATACCCACGGGGATTACAATTGAGATGAAAAAAAAAAACATGTACAAAATGTTGTAAAAATAAACTATTATTAAAAAATAAGTTTCAGATTTGGTCAAAAATTAAATTTGCAAGAAAAAAGTGAACTAAGAAATTAATAAGTGAAAGGTTACTAATAACAAGCAACTGTTTTACTTTAAAAATGTTACTGTCCTGGGCCCTACCTGGGGGTACAAGGGGTTAGGACACAACACTGCAAGCAACTGGTAGCCACTTCAGTGCAGTTCGAACCCTGACCCCCGAGGTGATCCACTGGGTGTGGCATCCTGACCCACCAGCTGCACCCCTCAGCAGTGTACTTTGTAGATCTGCCTGTTCTGCTCCTCACCCTGTCTCTGACGAAGCCTCTCACTACCTCTGCACCTCTAGCTTGTACCCCAGTTCTGTACGAATACATAAATAAATCTTTTTAAAAATGTTATTGTCTATAACAAAAAAAAAAAAGAACAAACAAACAAACAAAAACATTGTCATGCAATCTCTCTGTTGTGGTAAAAGCACCAAAATTTTAGAAGCTTACAAAATTTATATCATATTTGAACAATATGTTCTCCACTTGGCCTCTCCATTCTCAGATGCAGGATAAAGCAGCAGATTTGCCAAAGTGAAAGGGTAACAAAGGTGACACACATAACTGCTAAAGGTTTTGCTCAGTACAAAGCATTCACATTCCACAAACCAAAGCTTGAAGTCAACATGTTGAAAACAATATATGTCTCACTACAATAGGCACCACACAAAAGTGAGTCCACCAAAATAATATCCACTGGTAAAAACACAATATACCATAATTTTTATTATTAAAGGTATGTATGCATGTATTTGTGCACATATGGGCATATGCTTTATCTGTGTTTAGATATTTTCATGATTTCATGAAAATATTTCAGTGCTCCTGCAGCTGAATTTTGGTTTCATTCTTGTCTTCTCACATGGGATGTTTCTAGTAGCTAATTATTTATTTTGCAAGTTAGAATTATTAAATAAGGGTTCATGGAAGTCCTTTATTGAATACTTGAAGAAATAAAGGCATGAATAAATGAAAAGGCACTGTCATTATATTGTATTTGCACCTCTGAGCTGTATATTTAAGCTGGAAAAATTCCAATACTCGGAAGGGAGTAACATAAAACATAATGTAAACCGGGCTGCAATGGTCAAAAGAACTTCATTGAAAATAAATAAATAAAACAGACTATAATGTCAGATAGGGCAATATAATAGTCACTACACTTATTAAGTACTTTCCATTTGCTAGGCATTGTGTTAGAATTTTCGATGATATTCAGAATTTTATAACCAATCCTATCTATTCATTATATATATTATAACTCTCCTTATAAGAGAAAAGTAAACTGAGAAACTTTAGATTGATCAATAAAAATGTTTCCAAATGTTTCATATTTAATGAATGTCAAAGGAAGAATTTGAGTAGTCTGATTCTAGAGTCCCTGCTAATATAATCTTTGCAATTTTCTGAAATTCTCTGAAGGTAAGATTCCCAAATCACTAAGCCCACTGTAAAGTTTTTGTCATAATTCCTTATAAGAAATTAATGGCATTAAGAAACTACATCCATATTAAATTATTGTTTTACACTTTAAATGTATTTTTAACTTAACATTTATGAAAAGCTTGTTGTCAGACATGTATATATTGGCCCACACATAAATTCTTCATTTCTCACCTGTCAAACCTTACTCTTCCTTCTGACTTCTTATTTAAGACTTTTCAACCATGCTTAGAAATGAAATATTAGTGGAAATAGTAGAGAGAAGAAACAAATATCTTTGTATTTCACTTCCATATTCTTGTTCCTTTTTATTCTCTTCATGTCTGTGTCTAAGTCTACAATGGTTAATGCGTAATGGAAGAACTGAGAATGGTTCCCTACGTCTTTATCTTGAAGAAACTTATGCATGCTTTAACAAAAACCATTACTTCTGGGGAGCTTGAATGGCTGTAGGACTGTGCCTTCTTTTTTTAATTTAGTTATGCCAGAGGGTGTTGAAATATCTTCATTATGGTATCCAAAGATTGTTTTTCCACAAGCTTTACTTATACAGTGAAAATAAAAGTAATGAATTGAGCCAACCAATTAGACAGGTAGTTTGGGTTCATGCAGATGAAACAACTAGTTAATTGACTGTATTATTCATTTTAATCTAGTTGTTTTGGCATTGAAGAGTCACAGCTTGGGTTTTCCAAACAATGTATGCTTTTGTATGTTATGAGTGAACTTTTATCTTTCAAATTAGAAACAACAACAACAACAAAGACAAAACATGTTTCTTTCTGGTCTAGTCCATATGGTAACTGATATTATCACAGCTAGAGTTGAGCAGCATAGAATATGTAATTTCTCTTTGTAAAAAATTATTTTCATCTTGGGGAAAAGCAGTATTTGGCAATGCATCAATTCCTCTGCTTTTGTTCAACATTTGTTTGAGCACAAGTAATTATGCTTACAACAAATTAAGCATCAGAATTTTTTGTTTGTTTGTTTCAGCTAGTGTGTTTTATATTCACCTACCACTTATATTATTAAGTCTGTCTGGTTTTCATTGCTTTCATCAAAAAGCCAACATTCATCTTAAAAGCTTGATATAAAGAACCCATAGTTTTGGTTTATTAATGAAAGTTGATAATCATTATTATAAAAAAATCTATATAAATGCCTCAAAAATTGCTAATACTCATGAACAATAATTTTGAGGTACATTTTAAATGGAGTAAGCCTTTAATAGATAGTGACTATTAATTGAATATACTAACTGAGACAAAACTATTCCATTATTTCAAAGAGAAAAGCAATAGACATGTGTACCTATAACTTATATCCTGCAAAACTGCTACAATCACTTACTAGTCCTAGAAGTTTTTGTTCATTCTTTTGGATTTTCTACAATGTGATCACATCATTTGTGATCAAAGACAATTTTATTTCATCTTTCCTAATTTGTATGCAATGTGCTTCCTTCTCTTGTCTTATTGCATTTGCTATTCTTCTGGTATAATGTTACAAAGCAGTAATAAGGAGAGACATTTGATCTTAGCGGAAAAGCTCTAATTTTTTTTTAACTTCCTGTAATACTCTTTATTGAAGTTAGATAGACAGATGGATAAAGGTAAACACACATACATACAACTTAAATAGACACTGATACACTTACATATAATTTAGACAATCAAAATCTAAGGTTTTTGGTCTCTGAAATTACTTATTTTCTTACATTGTTGCTCCTGTACCATAACTGGTTTCTCCCCTCAGGTGTAGTCTCCATAGTTCTCCCACCAGCATATAACAATTGAACCATCACCATATTAAGCTCTAATTTCTCATCATTAAGTATTATGTTAGCTATAGGTTTTTAAAAGATATTCTTCAACAGAATCAGGAAGATCCTTTCTGTTCCTAATGTGTTGAGAATTTTAATGATGAATAGATGTCTTTTATCAAAAGCTACTACTTACTGATATGTTGACTTGATTTTCTTCTTTAGCCAATTGATAAGATGGACTGCATTAATTGAATTTTGAAAGTTGAACCAGCATTGCATAATGAGGCAAATGCCTATTAGTTGTCCATAATTATTTTCATATATTGTATATATTTAAAGATTTATGCCTCTATACCTATGAAGGAAACTGGTTTATACTTTTTATCTGCCCCCCCTTATAATTCTTGTTTAGATTGATATTAGGATAATGCTGAACTTACAGGATGAATAAGGATGAATTCTCTCTGCTTCTACTTTCTGGAAGTGATTATATATCATGTATATGTATGTATGAATGTATGTGCTTATTTGTATGTATGTAACTAAGTATTCAAAGTTGAATGCATTGTCGTCATTATAATTTTAACAGTTATGCATATTAATTAGGATATGAAAATTCAATTCTTATTTGATCCCATGTATTCCTTTCCGACACTTCTATCTTATATAGATTTGAGTTTCTTACCAATATTATCCTTCTTGCTGAAGAATATCTTATATTTCTGAAAGTAAGTCTAACAACAAGAACACATTGTCAAATTTTCTTTTCACTTAGGAAGTTTTTATTTCTCTTCCAGTTTTGAAAGATAACTTCACAGGATACAGAAATCTAGGTTAATAGTTGTTGAGTATTTTTAATCTCAACACTTTATTTCACAGCTCTCTATTCTTTCTTACACAATTTCTATGGAAAATTGGATCTAATTTTATTTTGGCCCCTTCTCAAGTTTTCAATGACCTATTTCGAGATTTTTTTTTCTATTTTATTTTCTAAAGTTTGAATATTATATGAATAGGTGTAAGTTTTCCTTGACATTTATCCTGCTTGATTTTCTGAACTTCACATGCTATTGCATGGTATCCTTAATAAGGGGATATTTTTAGTCAGTATTGCTTCAAATATTGCATCTGCTTCCTTTTCTCTCTGTCATAGTATTCATACTACATATATACTATAACTTTTATAACTGCCAACTGCCCCATAGCCTTTGGATATTCAATTCTTTTTTTTTTTTTTAGTGCTCCCCCTTTTTGATTTTCAATTTAGAACTTTGCATTGCAATATATGTGACTTGTCAAGTGATAATGCCATCAAAAATACCATCATGAAAAAAAGGTATTTTTCATTATTTTGTTATAATAGACGTGTTTTATTTTTAGATCATCTTTTTAACTTTTTTTACATTATTTTAAAATAAGTAAATAAAGAGAAACATAATTAAGGTAACTTTAGTATATAACATTGTGTATGCTTCAAAATAATAGAAGCGTATGTCACCTCTTCAGGTATATGCTGTGTATGCCACCACACCATACCTAACTACCAAATAGCCCATCCTTTTCATTCTTTGATAGAACTTTGATGTCTCTGCTTACATTGTTTACCTGTTCTTGAATGTGGCTACCTTATACATTTGGGCAAGGGTATATTTATCATAGTTGCTTTAAATTCCTGGTATGATATTTCTTATATTTCTGCCATTGAGTCTTGGATTGTTCATTTTGTCTTTGTATTTTTTAATAGGTTCCAGATACTGGGTAAAAGAAAGATGACACTGGTTCCTGAGGAGGCTCTGCAAGGTAACTGTGATTTTCCTTGTTCATCTACATACCTGTCCAATTTGGGAGTCAGTAGTTTGCCCAAAGACCTCACATCTTAGATCAATCTAAAAAGATCTGTTAAATTTTTTAGCCTATTTAGCTATTCATTGGCTAAGATGCAGTGATGAGTTTCAAATGCAGTGATGCCTTTCAAGCCCCTTGCCAACTGGACTGGAAACAAGTTCATATGTGTTTTATTTAAGAGGAAATTTTACAACAACCTTGCATGATCTATTTTAATATGTGCTACCTAAACAAAATCTATCTTTAGACAAAGATGAAAAAAAGCTGAAAAAACACACTTTCATATCACATTATGAAATACTTTTTTGTTGTTGTTGTTTTGATTCTATAACTAGTCAGAAATGCTAACAGTAAAGGTTCTCTGGATAATCACATTCCTAGAATTAAAAGCACATCAATAAACACAGGGAAATAAGTTCTTTATGTTCACTTGTTCCATTAAAGGTATTTGAAGACACAAGGAAAATGCTCTGGAAAGTCCCAGTGTTCATAAAAATAAAGTAACCAATAGTAGCTTGTAAAACACATATTTGTTATTATTATCTCACTGCCATTTGTATGTTATTTACTATTTCATTCATTTCAGAAAGAATGCATGAGAATTAATCTTTAAGCTAGTTTAAATTGATATTTTCATACTTCAATGAGAGAAATGCAATATTGTATGAATAATAATAGCTGAAATGTGGTGTTTGCAGGTTGTAAAACACTCTATTAAGGCAAAATTATAAATAATAAATGATTTTTGAGAACTATTAAAAAAAGTTTGATAATGCTACCAAGATAATAATGTTAATAACTCATGTTTCAAGAGACTTATGTTAACATCACCAGGAGGGATACAGTATTTCCAAAATACAATGATGTAAAACATTACCTTATACAGAATAAAAAAATAAAATAAATTGACAAATATGAGACTACATCTCTAAAATTTTGTGAAAGATACTAGATCTAATATAATAGAGTTACCCAGAAGTGATTAAAAATCACTTAAAATGACCTGCTATTTAACTTAAATTATTTAAATAATTTTCTATTAAGGAAATTATTCTTTCTTAAACAGTGTTAGCTAACAACCTAAATATCTTTGATACTTTGTGTCTTCCATAGACAATTCCTGATTCCAAACATTCCACTGATGCTAGCATAAAATTAAAAGGCAAATTCTGGCCCTCGTTGGTGGTACAATGGGTAAGGATGCAGCACTGCAAGCTGGTCACAGCCGCTTCAGTCTGAGTTAGATCCCTGGCCCTGGAGATGACCACATGGTGCAGCAGACCTCTCCTGACCCACCCACTGCTCCCCTGGCAGTGAACTTCCTTGATCTTCCTGTTCTGCTCCCCACTCTGTCTCTGGTGAATCCTTTCACAACCCCTGCACCTCTGGCAAATAAATAACTACTTAAAAAAAAG
>NW_004567102.1:40482863-40549315 GCF_000260355.1 Condylura cristata
AACAATCAAAATCCTGTTAATGCAACTATAACTAATTACATAGCTAAATGGAATTGCTCATTATTAAAAATATTAATATTATTATGAGATGTATGTCATAATGATTTTTGTGGCAAAAAGATGAGATACACCCTTTCAGTATTCATCTGAGCCATACTCCCATAAATGCAGTCATACAAGTGATTTGTGCAACAGTGAATGGCTAATTTTAGAGATGAACACACTTAACCAAATAGATGATTTAAATAAAATATTATATCTGATTACGACAAGCACAATTTTTAAAAAAAATATTTACTTATTTATGCTTACAGAATTGAAGTACAGACCAGAGGTGTGGTGGATGAGAGAATTCACCAGAGACAGAGTGGGGAGCAGAACAGGCAGATTGACAAAGTACACTGCTGAGGTCAGATCAGAAGAGGTCTGCCATGCCATGTGGGTCAGATCCCTGGTGTTGGATCAATCTCATGTTGCAGTAGCTTCAGAGAGCTTCATAACATGGTACTTTAACCCATTGCACCACCAGGAAGAGCCCAAGACAAGCACAATTTTTAATAAGATATTTCTGATATTCTGACCTTCAAATTCAACTTAAAAGATGGTTGGGGAAACAGGACTAACTGTCAGAGTCATATATGATCTTAAGGGACTGCTATCAAGAGTACATGACATAACTTTCAAAATCAATTCTATTGAGAAAAAAGAAAGAAGCTAATTGTTATATTTGTGTGACACATTGGTTGCCACTTATGCAAAATTGGCTTATTAATTATTTGTGTATGTGTGTGTGTGTGTTCAAATAGTTTCCTCTATTTTTAGTCTTTGTACTGAAAATAAAGTATAAATTAAAAAAAAATGCCCAATCTTAGTAGCACATTTACACAGATAATATGTGTGAAGCAGCCAGATATAGGTAGGAGTGTTATATAAGTAGCTAGAGAAGTCTCATCTTAATTTTGGTTAAAATTATGAAGATTCAGACCAGGATTACAGGGTTAGTGAACTATTATATATAACATGTCTAGTGTTTTATATTTTCTTGTGGTATTGGCTTCATAGAAGAGAAGAAAGCTGTTAAGAAAGGGGGGGGCAAAGGGGTTCTCCCTGGTAGAGCAGTGGGTTAAAGCACAGCACAGCATTAGGAAGCAAGTCTCAGCCACTTCAGCACAATTTTGATCCTTGGCCAGGGAGGTGACCCACACTGTGCAGCAGACCACTCCTGACCTGCCCACTGTTCCCCTAGCAGTGTACTTTGTCAATCGGTCTGTTCTGCTCCCCACTCTGTCTCTGGTGAAGCCTCTTACTTCCCTTGCACCTCTAGCCTGTACCCCAGTTCTGTATTCATAAATAAATAAATCTTTAAAAAGGAAGGATACAGGAATGCATGAAGTATTGATCAGTATAAAAAAAAGGAATGTAGCAGGAGTGAAGAACTTTTATTGAACTTCCAAGTAAATGAAGATGTTCATAGTAAAGTTATATATTGACTTAAATATAAGACATGTATTGATGACTATAAGTATTTTCATGTATCTATTTGCATGTATGAATATGCTTATGTCTTTGCAGATAGGCACATATATGGAAATGGTTTATATAATTATAGGTAATATGCATAAATTTGATTATAATTTAAATCACTGCCCCACTTGCTATATTGTTTGTCATTTGGATAAAAAGCAATAGACCTGATAATGAGGAGGAATTTTCAAAACATATATTTCTCAGAGTTTTTGTTTATGGGAAAAATTTACTTTTACTTATTAAAGTCAATGATCAACAATACCCACTATGATAACCAACCCCAATGAAAATTTAATATTTTTTTTAAATATTTATTTATTTGTACATACAGAACTGGGGAACAGGCCAGAAGCTCAGGGGAGGCGAGAGGCTTCACCAGTGACAGAGTGGGGAACAGAACAAGCAGATTGACGAAGTACACTGCTGAGGGGAGCAGTGGGCGGGCCAGGAGAGGTCTGCCACGCCATGTGGTCATCTCCAGGGCAGGCGGGAATTGAACTCATGTGGAAGTGGCTTTAGATTCTCAGTGCTGTGCTTTAACCTGCTGCGCCACCAGGGAGGGCCGAAAATTTAATATTTTAAAAAGCGCACTATATACAGTCTGGAGCATGGGTATCCTCTGTGCATTGTATATCTCTTAAATAAACAAATATGTGTGCAAGTAATTTTGAAAGAGAAACACAACATACAACCTAACGTACAAATAAAGAGGCAGAATAATGCATCTCAGGAGAGAAGCAACTCCTGAACAGGTGTGTCTATTACAGGCAAATCCTGTTACTTAAATTATAGTTAGTGAAAGTGCTCAGTTGTTGTCTCAGTTTGGCATTAAGTGGCAGGTATTTTGAATATCATATCCCCAAGCTACCAGAAAAGCTTCTTCTGCAAGAAGATACAGATGATTCTACCTGGCTCTCTGTACTGGTTTGGGTTCCAGCTGCTCTATCGAGAGCCTCATGTTTAAGGCAACAATCTTTATTTGGATCCACTACTAGAGTTCTCTAAGAGTGTACCCTCAGTTCTAGACACCAACTCTGTGCACCCCCTTATCCAGCAGTGCCAGATCCCCAAGGTCCCCCATGTGGGTATTTGCCTCTGCATCTTTAACTGCAGGGGTTCTCGGGATGTAAGCTTGGCTTGCACTGTTCTGAAATCACAACAAATGAAGTTCAATCGAAGTTTTACCTGCCCTGTCCCAGAGAATTGTTGCTTCCAGTATATACTATAGTCATCACTTTATATTTTGAGGTTTTTTTTTTTTTAAGATTTATTTACTTATGAATATAGAACTCGGATACAGGCCAGAGGTGCAGGGGCAGTGGGAGGATTCACCAGAGACAGAGTGGGGAGCAGAACCAACAGATGGAAGAAGTACAGCCAGCAATTCAGGAGAGGTCTGCTGCGCCAGTGGGTTACCTCCCTGGCCCGGATTCAAACTTGCACTGAAATAGCTGCAGGTAGCTGTCACAGTGTGGCACTTAAACCCATTGTGCCACCACAGAAGGCACTATATTGGGAGTTATTGATTATGTTTTGCTACAAATTATTTGTAAATCTATGGAGGAGACAAAGCCAATTTCATTCTGCTACAACCTTACCAGACACCTTTTATTTTATTATTATTATTTTTTAAAATTTAAGACAGAATTTGTTTCATTTTTGCTTTTGTTCAAGTAGATAAGCAGTTATATAGCACTGAAAGTATATTTCATCCATGACCTTCTGTATATTAGTTTTTAAGACTTAACTGAATAAATTTAAAAAAAGTCATATTAAAAAATGAAATTAACTATATGGCCCTTGCTGGTGGCGCAGTGGGTTAAAGCACAGCAGTAAGAAGCTGAAGCCACTTCAGCATGAGTTTGATCCTTGCCCACCCCATAGGTGATTCACATGGTGCAGCAGACCTCTCCTGACCCACCCACTGCTCCCCTCAGCAGTGTACTTCATCAGTCAGCCTGTTCTGCTCCCCCTCTGTCTCTGATGAATCCTCTCACTGCCCCTGCACCTCTGGCCTGTACCCCAGTTTTGTATGCATAAATAAATAAATCTTTCAATAAATGAAACTATAAATTCTTATAGATAATAAATTTGTAAGAAAAATCAAAACTGTATCTCACTAATTCAGCTTTTCAACAGCAAAATATTTATAAACACAGTGTCAGAGAAAGTATAGTAGGAAAATATCTAAACTGTATGGAGAATAGGTATTTATGCAATTATTCACATGCCTAAAATATATTATTTACATTTAAGAAAAATTTTGGTCCCATGTACTTGCATTGTTTTATTAGACTAATATTCTTTAGTGAAGGATATATACACACATATCTATACAGCATTGGAGATTATTCGATACAGGAAGGACCAGAGAACTGATAATTTTTAAAGAAAAACAGCACATACTTCGAGTTCTTTATCCACTACAGATTTCTCCCCCTGAGGTTATTTTCCAAATCACACATAAAAAAATAAAACGTAAGTAAAAGCAGACATTTCAGGAGAAAGAGGACAGGGTTCAAGAAATTCAAAGGAGCTGGGGATTGTGAACAATGTACTAGAAAGAAGAGAACAGATGAACAGAAGCCCACAAATCTGCATATAATATCACTGAAACTGTTTGGAGATCCTAAATGTAGTCAAGGAGCACAACTCCAGAACCAAATAGAAATATTTATATACTTAATGTACTGAACAGTGATTTTAGCACCTGTGCCTGAGATTCTGTCACATGAATTCCAACAAGGTAGAATGGCCTTGGTTAATACCTCAGATTTTCAACTGAAATCTCAGAGGGTAAAGCATTAGATATAAAGCTATTCCCTAGAAGTTAATCAGAAGCCAGAATAAAGGACATCTTGGAAGTATAGGCAAAAATGAAATCCATCAACTCCACCAAGGCCTTATACAGCCTCTGCTCAAGATGTTGCAACATTATTCTATCTACTTAACCAAAATAAAAATTAAATATCTCCAATTTTTGCCATGATATTCAAAATTCAACAGTTTAAAGAGATGGCTTACTATCACAAACATATTACTACATACCAAAACAAAATAGCACAAGCATTGGGAATAGATATTCAGTGAGTGCAACTTTAATATAAATAACAGGTTTAAAATTTTGAGGAAAAAGTGAACTAAAGGCAAAGGTTGAAAATTTCAATGGTAAAGTCAACTTCATAAAAATAAATCAAACATTTTAGAACTTCATTATAAGATATCTAAAATTATTAAGATGGATTTGACAACTTAGTGTTAGAGTAGTTTAGTGAGCAGCAAGCAAACTTCAAGAAAATATCAAAAAATACAGAGAATGAAGAAAATGAAAATAACAAAAGAAATATGCAAAACACAATTAATAATCCTATAGTAGTGAAAATCAAGTTACCAGGAAAGTAAAGGAAAATAATGTAAGGAAATAACACTTTGAGATATAGTAACGGAGAATTTTATATTAATAGGATGTGCCAACCCACTGGTTTAAGAAATTACATGAATATCACAAATGGATATTTAGATATTTTCTAAGTAGGAAATATAAAATGGTAACTTATATTATCATATTAACTTCTGGTGGAAAAAATAATTAAATAATAAGCTAAAATATATATTCAAAGGAATAGGAACAAATTAAGCACTGCCCTTTCAATGAAAATTATAAAAAAAAAATAAATATTTAAAAATACTTTGCTAAATTGTATCATTTTTTATTGAGGTAACATTGGTTTATAACACTGTGACTTATTTAGAGGTATATGGTCTCAACACTCAGAGTCCTGAGTGTACCATGCCCACCATCTTAGTAACAATAATCCTTCACCATATTTCATTAGGCCTTTCACTCCTTTACATTTCACACTCTACCTTTTCTTTTTGGGTAGCCTCAAACTATAGTTGATTTCAAGGTTTTACGTCAATTTAATTTTGTCTGTTCCTTTCTTTTATTTCTTTATATGCTACACATGTATAATGTTGTAGGATATTTGTTTTTCTCTTTGTGTCTTATTTCATTTAGCAGAATTTCCGCCATGTCCATAAATTTTCAAAAGTGGTAATATCTCCTCTTTTTTATATCTGAGTAATATTCTCTTGTATGTGTACACATATACATATCACATGATCTTAATTCACTCATCTGTGTGTTCTTTGTGTGTGTAAGTTGTAATTGTTTCCATAACTTGGTTGATGTAAATAATGTAAAAAATAATGATAAGGATTTATTATTTCCATTTGTATTAGTGCTTTTCTATTCTTTGGATAGATACCATGAGTGGAATTAAAGGGTTAACCTGACAGATTAAATGTTTTGAAAAACTTCCCTATTATTTTCCATAAGATATGGATCATCAGGCCCTCCCTGGTGGCACAGTGGGTTAAAGCACTGCACTAAGAAGGTAAGCCACTTCTGCATGAGTTCAATTCCCGCCTGCCTGGGAGGAGAGCCACATGGTGTGGCAGACCTCCCTTGACCCGCCCACTGCTCCCCTCAGCAGTGTACTTCGTAGATATGCCTGTTCTTCACTTCACTCTGTCCTTGGGGAATCCTCTCACCCTCTGCATCTCTGGCTTGTACCCCAGTTCTGTATGAATAAATAAATAAATCTTAAAAAAAAAAGATATGGATCATCTAAATTACTACCTAAAATGTACAAGATTTACTTTTTTGTCCACAACCTAGCCAACCCGTGTTTCAAGTCTTTTTGATATGGTGAGTGTCACTAGTGGAAAGTGTATTTACTTAAGATTTTGATTTTCATTTTCCTATTGTTAAGTGATAATGAATATTTTGAATATGCCTGTTGTTCATCTGTATGTCTTGTTTGAATAAATATATTTAGCTCTTTTGGCCACTTTTGATTGTATTATTTGTTTTTCTTTTTGTTGAGTTGCATGAGTTCTTTGAAAATCTTGGATATTAGCCATTGTTGGATATGTGTGTACAAATATTTTCTCCCACTCAGTAGGGTGTCATTTCATTTTAAAACAATTTCTTTCACTATGAATAATCTTTTTAGTTTGATATAATCTGATTTGTTCATTTTTCTTTGGTTTCTCTTGTTACTGAATTCATGTCCCCAAGGACATCACTGACACCAAAGTTGGAGAGTGTTTTTGCTAAGTTTTCTTCTAAATATTTTATTGTTTCAGATCTTAAATCCAAGTTTTTAATCTATTTATTTACATATAGTGTAATATAATGGTCTGGTTTTTATGTCTTGCATATGGCTGTCCAATTTACAGTGAAGTGTTAGGTTATAAAAATAATATACAAATATCATTGACATTGTCATATGCAATGAACTAGAAGAGAAAGAAATCAAGAAAACTAAACTTTAATAGTTGTATGAAATAATTAAATATGTAGTAAATATATAAAAAGATGGTGAAAGACTTATAGAACAAAAACTCTAAAATATTATTAAAAGAAATAGAATCAGACAATAAAAAAATGGAAAGAACTTCCCTGTTTATGAGTTAGAAAATGAGTATTGTTTAAATGGCTATATTACCCAAGGTAGTATGTGAGTTCAACACAATTCTCACAAAAATACCAATGCAATTCTTCAAAGAAATAGAAGTACAAATGAAATATATGTAGAGCCACAAAAGTCCTTTAAACAGTCAAAGCAATTCTGACAAAAACAGAATATAGTCATCACTCTCCCAGACTTCAAACAGCAACGTAAAGCTATCGAAATCAAAGCATTAAGGCATTTTAGTAAAAATCTATAAATAGGTGAATGGATAAAAGTAAGATCTCAGAAATAAAGTCATAATTATATGGACAGTTAATGTATTTTATTTATTTAAATTCATTTTATTTATTCACCCACTCATTCATTCATTCATTCATTCATTTATTACATTCATTTATTCCTTCCTTCCTTCCTTCAAGAGCTGGGATATAGGAAGGTGCAGGAATTGAGAGGATTCCCAGAGACAGAGTGGGGAACAGAATAAGTAGCTGCACTGAAGTGCACTGCTGACACTATCAACAGGCAAGACAGATGAGATCTCCTGAGCCATGTGGTTAGCTTCCTGCCTGGGGATTGAACTCTTGCTACAGTGACTGCTAATAGCTTGATAGTGCTGAGAACTTAATCCCTTGAATCACCAAGGAGGTATACAAAGGAGAAAGGAAAACTTACACAATAAATGGTGCTGTGAAAATTGGCAATCACATACAAAAAATGGAATTGAACCACTATCTCACGCTACACACAAAATGAAAAAAAAAATAAAATAAAGGATAAGCTTTCCTTTTTTCCCTCTTAAATTCTCCTTATATTAAATACCTTTCAGCATCACAGGAAATATATAGACACTTTCAGACATAGGATTTGTAGTAATTAATTGTCTGCTGACATACAATACGATAAATATCACAGCTAGTTATTCAACTTGAAGGTAATTCATACTAAACAGAAACAAGAAGTAACTAGAAATAACTATGGGCATTTATGGGTAAAAAGGCAGGGAAATGAGTAAGCACTAATGTTTTTTGGTAGAAGAGCTACAGTGAACAAATATGAGGGGAGAAATCCTATATGTCAAAATATTAGCAAATATATAAAACAGTGGTAATTCATTAATAAAAATAAATTTAAAAGAATGATACTGGGCTCTCCTGGTGGCACAGTGGGTTAAAACACAGCACTAAAAAGATAAAGCCACTTCAGATAAGTTCAAACCCCGCCCCGGAGGTGACCCACATGGCATGACAGACCTCTCCTGACCCTCCCGCTGCTCCCCTCAGCACTTGATCAATCTGCCTGTTCTGCTCCCCACTCTGTCTCTGGTGAATCCTCTCACTGACCCTGCATCACTGGTCTGTACCACAGTTCTGTATACATAAACAAATAAATCTTAAAAAAAAAAAAAGTGATACTCGTGCCTCACTTCAAGAATCAACTATAATTAATGTCTTGAGGCATTCTATATGTATATGTGTACACACACACACACACACACACACACACTAAAATATTTGACATGCACAGAAATGAAAAAATATAAAATATACTTAAATTCTTCTAAGGTGCTTGCATTTTGTGGCTGTAGTTAAAGAGCTAATTTAAGGTAGACTGTAATAAGTCAAGGATGCATATTGTAATCTCTAGGGTAACCATTAAAGAATAATAAAAATGATACCTAAAAGGCTGATAGAGGAGAAACATTGAATAATTATTCATACTTGATAGTTTTTCAATTTAAATAGATGAACAATGGAAATACTTCATTGGTTTAATTGAGTAATGTGTAAAATATAGTTTGTTCTTTCCTCTAATGAAAGGACATTAAACTTCAGTGAAATTTTATACCAAATTTTTAGCTAAAGCTATTTAAACCTTTTAAAAGAACCCATTTTAAATTATTTATTTTTTAATTAGTGCAAAGAGTTCATCCTAATAATTGCGAATGGTCTTATAATTTGAAATTTTATTACATGTGCATATTAAATTAATATACAAATATGCAAAATACAGGTATAAAAGTTTTTACAAGCATATCTATGTAAAAAAAATCTAATACAAGTTAAAAATCTAGCATTTTCTTTGTTTATAATCCTCTGTGAGTAAAGGTAGCCTGCAATACTTTCAGGTGCTATTGAGTCTTTTTTGTGAACTGAAGATATACTTGCAAAATAGAAGGAAAATGGTAAAGTAAAGCTTTTCATCCAAATAGGTATAAACAAGGAAAACTATTAAATCTAAAATTCCAGTTCTTACTAGTAGTATGAAACAATCAGCAAAGAAGTTCATAATATAAAAGAAAAGCATAAAAACATAATGAAGGAATGACATGTCTCTCCTAAAAGTAAGAGCAAAATTAATTGGAAGGTTGATTTTACTGAATTATACGGTTAGTTTAACAAGTCACTTTATTATCTTGACTTCAAAGTATATCAATGACATTTTAAAAATTGCCCCAAATGCATAAGTGTTCACACCCAGAGATGAAACTAGAAAAGATTCATATCATGAAAATAAATATTAATATGTCCCAGAAGACAGTTGTAGGATGTTCAAGTGCTGCTCATTATTTAAATAAGTTGGTCATGTACTGCATACTTGCAGAAAACAACAGGGATAAGTTTAAGGTGTGTGCCAAGAATGGCACTGAGCCCATTTCATAATCCTCACATCATTATAGGGTATGTACTTATACAATACTGTTTTCTAAATGGGAAAATTGAGCCTTGGAGAAATTCAATTATTTATTCCAGTTTCCAGAACAAGTGAAAGCCCAACCAGGATCAACCCAGTCTTTATTTTGGTCTTTCCACATGAAATAATAGTCCATGTAAGCAGCCTTCATTTGGCAGAAATCATTTAATTTTTTCTTAAATATTTTATTAAGGAAAACATTCTAAGTTCCATGCAGTAAGTGATTCCATAATCGTTAAGCAGGCATACCCTTGCAAGAGTAAAAATATCACATGCCTTCTCCTGGCTCCAGCAAAGCTGTTTCACACCTGTGGGCAATGCATTCAATCTTTCTTAGCCAACGCCACTTGACATGTGTCCTTGTTTGTCCACTGAACAAGTGGTGACTGTCACTGTGCTTCTTTGCTCATGATTTTAGCTCTAAACTCTAGCCAGTGAGGATAGTAACTGAGAGGAAAGAAAAAAAAAACTGATCTGCTTTGCCTTCCTTCTTATATGTCTGGCCTTGTTTTTACCTTCCTCTATTTGGCAGAAACATTGACTTTTTTTCTAGCTATAAACATTTTTGGTGTACTTATTTTGAATTTCTAAGAATACTGTTTGAGCTTATCAGAAACAATACTTTTCAGTCATCTGGAAGCAGGAGACTACCAGCACAAAAGGAATGCATTTCTTTTTGATCGTGCTTCCATCCTCTAAAGGTTTTCTGATAAATCTCCAGGCTGAGACTTGCAGTAGCATTACACTACTTCTCAGAGCCCATTTCCCCTTTATGCCAGTGTAATTTATAAGCTCTGCCTAGTTCCAGTGTCTTTTCAGGATAATAAATGTTTTAAGAAAAGCATGATAATTCTAGAATAGTGCATAATTTCACATAAATATCCTCATGAACCTCTGTGTCATTTACAATGGTCACATTTGGCATTTTTCATCTCATGGCCAAGAAAATGAGATTGCTATTAGTATAAACAGGTATATAACTATGATTCACAATTACACCATATAGAAATAGGTGTTCTTTCCACTTTTTACATAATTTATTTATCCTTAAGCTCATTTCCTGATACTATAACCTCCCTACTTTATATTTATTAAAACAGACAATATAGCAGATGCTAGAAGGGGAGATTTCAGTCTTCCTGTCCCTGGCCCAGTACCCCATTATAAATATTGGGATACACCATAAGACAAAATGCGATCACTGAAAATAACACTTATTCAAATGTTAATGTCACTTAAAATTTTGAGACCATAGATTGAATGTAGAGTAAAATATGGCTTTTTCTTCCCTAACATCTTCATCCACGCTAGGTCAAATCTCAAGGAGCAATCACAAAACTGCATTAGGGCCATGTGCAAGCATACTTGCCTAGACGGTAAACCTCAGTCATGGAAGAGTGAGCTTCGGATAGACTACACATATTTAAACAATCATGTTTCCCAGAAATATATGTCTATTGTACATTTAAGTAAGTATATGCTATAAAGCTTCCCTCCATCAGTCCATTTGGAACATTAGAGATCAACTTTGGCTGTCACACAACCCTGTAATGGTTTCCTAGGGCTGCTGTAATATATAGCCACTATCTGGGTAACATAAACCATCAAAAATATATTCTCTCATCATTCTGGATGCAGAAGACTGGAAGCAAGTATTAATGGTGTCACATTACCTTGGAAAACTCCAGTCGTGAAGCCCTCTGACACCCTTATATCTCTGGCTGGTGAATGGCTTGTGACTGTACCACCTCAACCTGCCTAGACCTTCAAAAATCTTCTCCTTTCAGTGAGTATCTCTTCTCTGTGTCCCTTGTGAGGACATTTGTTATTGGATTTAGGATCTACCAAGATGATATTATCTTGAACTTCTTAATTACAGGAGCAAAACTTTTATTTTTTTCCCCCAAACATCATATTTGTAAGACGACTGTTAATACATTACACATTTCTATATAATTCTCATTATCAATGCTGTCCTTTTATTTTTTTTTACTTTTCTGAGCTCCATCCACACTCACATTTGATACACTAAAAAAATAAAATAGAATAAAATAAAAATAAACCTCTTCAGTATACAAAGCTAAGTTATGTAAACATCACTCCTCACCTTTACCCAACCGAGCAAACAGTTATCACCATCTTGGTTCAGTTTAGAAGCCCTCAAATATTGTACAGTGTATCCCATTATCCCATCTGATAAAAAATAACCATCACCTACTAATTCCCTGCAAAAGAATCAAAGCAGAAAGTTTAGCCTATGAACTGAGAACCAAATGCCAGCAGCCACCTAGTCAGTTTCTCAGAAGATGCTACATCTTTTTTTTTTTTTTTTTTTAACCAGATCTCACAAAATGTTTATGGAAACTTTGGAAATTAGTTTTGACTAAATTCTCACTTTCATAAAAAAATGTATGTCTAGTTATTTCCCCAATACTGCTAGTAATTCATACAAAAATAAAGGATCAACCCAAGAGTGTTAATTTGTTACTCTCAGCTATCCTTGAAAAGCTAGGATATCCATTTTTGGCAATCATTGCTTCCTGGTTTATTTCCTTCTGGCTAAACTACATTTCCCTTTCTTTTCTTATGACCAGCTTAAGCCATTCTCTTCCATTATGAGATTTAAGTTGCCAGAAAACATAAATAATAATAGGGTGAACATTCCTGCTGGAATCCCTCAGTATGGCCATTCTGGGCTTCCCTAAATTAGACCCCAAGGTCCTATAACATTTAAAGCATACAAATAAATGGTTTGTGCTGAAATATCACCTTCAACCAGGATCTACAAATAAAATCCATTTCATTCTATAAAATGAATGTATATATGTAAAAGTATATATATATATAAACCAACCCCCATTTTCTATCCTATGAAACTTTCCAAAAAAGAACCTTTATGTCCTTTCAGCTTCCACATTCACTAGATTATGCCAACCAATCCATCACTTCTTTTTCCCCTTATTCTGGCATTAACTATTTTACTTTCATATTTAAAGTGGCTATGAAATCACCACTCTAAGTAATAAACAATGCATTATTTATAAACAGCCTTACATGTTGGTAGCAAGTTCCTGTATGATAATTACTGTGAAGGAGACATCTTTCTTGATCCAAGTAATGAAAAGTGAGTGTCCCACTCACTCTTATTTTCTTAAGTTATAGTAAAAATCATATTTTGTATTCAATTGTTTAAAAAATGTTTTGTATCAAAATCTGGAAGGTATTTCCCTTTCTCTAAATAGCCATTTACTTACAGCAACAAAATTATTCTGCTTTCATTGAATTCAAATTCTTTACATGAAATAAATGAATAATTTTATTTTTATAACAGGCATAAACTAATAAAAATTAAATACTTTAGCATATTTCTGGATTCTTCTTTCTTATTTACAGTAAAACATAAATATAATAGAATAATGAATTTTCAGGGGCACAGAAATTAGCCCCATCCACCAATACTGTTCTTCAGTCAAGCTCAACAGACCTTACTACTTAGATTTGGCTGTATACCCTCAGGCATATTATGAACCACATGAGCAGATGATTGAATGGGAAAAAAATATCTCCATTAAGAAAAAAATTGAGATTTTGGATTTGACTGCCTGTCCATTAGTGACATAAAGTGCTGACAAGCAGAACAAACAGTGAGCAATGTAATGTCAAGGCCTCTAGTCAAATGAAGTTTCATAACTTCACTAGGGTTGATGGATGGGTAATAATGACATTTTCAAGTGTAGGAATATACTCTACTAAAAACATCATAGAATTTTTCTGCACAGAGTAGTTGTTACATTTGGTTGCTCAAGGAAGGTGACTCTCCTGCATAGGAAAACAGTCATGTGCTTATAAATGTTTAATCAGGTTAATATGGTGTTGCTCTTTACCATGCCAGTAAACGTCACTTATTTGGAGTGTAGTAGTTTAAAATAGAATTCTCTTAGACAGTGAAAAGACAATGGAGAATTCTACATCAAATACTCAAATATTTGACATTAACAGCATCGTAAACCTGACATGAACAATTTAGCAATTTACAGGGAACTTTGCAAAAGTGCATTACTGAGGGTGTTATCTGAATAATATGCAATCCTTTGGGTCTTTGCAAAATGCAATTTACCATATCATTTATAGATTAAATAACAAATGAAACTATCATCTTTCAACCAGACAATTGCAATGTAACTGTGCCACCAATTTATGTCTTATCCTTAAAAAAAAAAAAAAAAGCTGGTTGCAACATGAGGAATTTAAGTGAAATATTGTTTTTGCTACATGTTCACATTTATATCATGTAGTCTTCATGAATAAGTCAGGTAATCTTGCTTAAAAGGAAAACCGAAGTCTTGCTGGCATCAAATTCACTTCAGGGCATACAGATTGGAAAAAATAAAACTATTTCTAAAGAAGTATAGAATGCCTAGGTATAAGTGTTACTTCAATATTCAAATCTTCTTGTAATTATGATTTCCAGGCACTTATTCCAGGCACCATGCAGGCATTTTAACCACATCTGAATGATAAAAATCATGTGGAGATTTTGGTAGAGTTTTAAATTTTAAAAATTAAATGAGTACTTATACACTAAAACTTTCATCAAATGATACTTACACTCCCATATTATAAAAGCTAAACAATCCAGTTTCTTGTCACAAAATAGCATTTTTATAATTCATGGATTTAATTTGTAAAACATTTATTTAGCTGTAAACATTAGTATTTTACACTTAATAGGTCATTTCATTTAGTTTATTTTTAAACTAAATAATAGTGTTCATTCAATAACTAGAATCTTTTTATTTCCATATATTTTTGTGTGTGATTACATGCCTGTCTTCCCGCCAGTTTCTACCCCTTCCTTCTATTTTCTTGGATCTTTCAATCTCTCTCTTATGGATACAAATTTCATTAGATGATGCTCCTTATGGCTTCACTACATTTATGATGCAGGGAGAAACTAAACAAATGGATGATATCCTTCAGCTTATGTATTCTTTTCAATTTTTGTATTTATGAAAGGTATTTCATATTAAAGTTTAGAATCCTCTGCAATGTAAGTTTATATTATATATTGATCCAATAATTCAGTATATCTTGCTATATATATATCTTACTAATACTGTATATGTATGTATATCTTATTATATATATGTGTGTGTGCATATGTGTATGTATGCATATCTTTATATAAATATATATATGCACACACACACACACACACATATATATACCAAACATGTCATCATTTGCAGCACTTCTTAGCAAGAAGTGTATTCTCTGGAGGAATTCAGGAATTCAGTGCTGGAATTGCCTGCAATATTGCAGGCAAAGAATTCATTGTGAGGGAAGTGGAGCAAAAACTGTTCCTCTGCCTAAATAAATTAATTGATTTAAGATATGGGAAGAAAAGAAGGAAAATTTTGTTTAGTACTCCCTATTTAACTCTGTTTTAAAGAGAAGGTTCAGCGTCCAGTGTCTAAGTTTCCATTAGAGATGTCCTTATTATTACCTCTCCACAGAGTCGTTAGTGTTAACTGCTCTAAGGTACACAGCTGGTTTCTCCCTGCGCAGGCAACCACGTATTTTAGAACATTTACTGCTGAAAACTTCAAACTCTAGTTCCTTAGTGAGATCCTTGGACTAACTTAGTTATAGCTGTAGAGGTACTTCTACAGAAATAGCAATTTGAATCCAGAGTTAGTTTTTGATATGACATTGAAATCACAAGTTATAGCTTGGGGAAATCTATCTTCTAAAAATCTGCGGGTATTGACCATATGTCTGCTGATGTCGCTTATACTGTCAGTTTCTTTTACAACTTGACTAGAAATGCCTTCCAACACTTACGAAGTGTTCAGAGCAGGCATAGGTTGGATTGCAGGAAATTATCTGCTACTACCAAAGCACTCTCCTTGAAAAACCTGAATGTGGCCCTCCCTGCTGGAGCAACGGGTTAAAGCACAGAACTAAGAAGCTAAAGCCACGTCAGCATGAGTTCGATCCCCGCCCAGGAGGTGACCCACATGGCGTGGGTGACCTGTCCTGACCCTGCTCTTCTCAGCAGTGTTCGCAGTGTTCTTAGTCGATCTGACTGTTCTGCCCCCACTCTGGTGAATCCTTTCACTGGTCCTGCACCTCTGGCCTGTACCCCAGTTCTGTATGCATAAATAAGTCTTTAAGAAAAAGAAAAAAAAACTGGATGTAAAATCCAATGTGCCAGGCCTGTTTATGTATGTCTGTACACTTGGCCATGATACTTGAACATTTCTCATTCATATATTTTTCCTTCTATGAGAATAAATTACTTTGATAACCATTTTTCTGAATGTGAACATGATCCATGAAGATGATAAAATTTTGTATTTATTAAAATAATGCCCACAGTCTGAATTTGAAATTGCATGTAAAGAAACCAAATTCAAACTTGCAAGAAAATGAGAAATAAAAGATCACATTCCTAGGGTGGATATTCTAGAATGGATAGCCTGCTTCAAATAGTGGATTGAAGGCGCTGATATTTCTTATTCGCTTTAAACTTTCCCCAAAACTCACAGAGCTTTATTTATTCAGTGTATAATTGTTTATTAGTTCAGATACTAAGAATTCCATAGGAAACATTCCTTTAGCTCAGAGTTAGAAAGTACAGAGAATTTACTCAGACACCTCTCACTTGCATAAATTCATGTCTCACCAGGCCAGTCTGCCACCTCTTTACATCACTACTCTCCTGTTATGTGTTTTCTATATATATATATTATTAATTTGATTAAAACTCTATAAAGTGTCTTATTGTGATTTTTCTTAGTGTCTTTTGTGATTTTTCACTTGTTCTACTGCAGATGTCGTTATCTTTATACCTTTAATGTGTCCTTTTCTTATTATCTAGTAGTTGTCTTATTTTTATGAATTTCTATTTTTGTATTGGCTTTGTGGTTTCTCTGTTTTCAATCTCCATGATATCAGATTTTAAATCCTGGCTTAACGTATTTTGTCTATATCTAACATATTGAATGAATGTGTGGTATGTTTGTCTTTCATGTTGCTAATAAAATTACTTAAACATATGTATTTTCCTGTAAGCAGTGTTCTAATTGTGGTGTGAACTTTTATATCTAAATAAGGAAATAAGGCTAGTTATTTTCTAGAAATGCAAAGGGAAGTTTGCATTTACCTTTGAGTCAACAACTGTTTAATAGACAGTTTTAAAAATTGCCTCAGAAAAGTATCTCTTAAATATTATTATCGCTTCCTAACTGTTATTCTATTTCCATCAGATGCCATTTCTATGACATCTTCAGACCTTATTGAAGTTTACTTTGAGCCATTACATAGACAGGCATATAGAAAATTCAATAGACTGATTTTCACAAATATTTTGTGAACATATGAAAGAAGGTGATTTCTCTCATTCATAGGAAGAATATTTGCATATATAGATTTGTATATAATTCCTTTTTGTGTATAACTCCTTTTATACATAATTATTTTTGTATTAATAGGCTTTGTGGTTTCTCTCTGTTTCCTAATTATATGTATAAAAGTGTTCTCAATATTGGATAGACAGATCTTCCATACTGATTTTTTTTTTGCCTTGTATTTTCTTTTTTTCCTTCTTTCTGAGATCACGTTAAATTACAACAAAATGTGCTCAGAGGCCTGGGACCCTTGATCGCCATATGCACGTCACCACAGCAACAAGGCAGCCATCTTTTCAGTTACTTTTATACCCATGCTTTATCTTAAACTAACACTGATATCTATTTTTCTGGGTATCTATTTTTCTTTTAACTTTCTTTTTCAATACTATAAGAGTGGCCACTGTCACATAGCACTAAGTTTCATAAATATAATATTTTTGTTTTGAAACCCGTTTGTTTTATAAAGAACCCTTTATTTTATTTATTGCTCTTTGAGCTGAATTCTGTCAAATCAGACATTAATATCACAAGAACTGGTTTCCCTTTAAATCATTATCATGCGATCTTAGATGCATCTCCTTTAGAATTTGCTATCAATTTTAGACATATTTACTATATAAAACTTACTGCTAGGTTTTTCTCTTTGACTCAAAGTGAAATCTTTCTTCTTTTAGTAGGTGGGTTAAGCCAATTATATTTATTATTTATATGATACATATGCTTCAATTCAAGTTTTGTTTTGATGTATTTACTTGTAGGTCTTGAACTATGTGTTTTTGCTTTATCTGATTTGTTTGTTTGGAGGGGTACAATTCTTAGGCTGGGTTTGGCTTGAATTTCTTTTGATATTTAAGGTGTCATTTTCTTTTTTATCTAGTAGTCTCTTTTATGCTAATGTCTTTATATAATGTTTATTGACCTTTTGGTCTATATTAGACTTCTACTTGCCATTTAAGCATTAAAGTGTTTTCTTCTTTTATATTAGTATTAGTATTTAATAATTTTATAAGTGTTTCCATCTTTTATATTAAAGGTAGTTAATTCTGTTTCCCCTCTTTTCTCTCTTTTCATTATTTTTTTTTAGTTGCATCAAATAATATACTTCTCCCCATCCTCCTACTCATGTTTAATTGAATCTTAGGATCTCAATTAAACATTAAATATTTAAAAAAAAAAAAAAAAAACTTTTTTTTTTTTTTTTGCTAAAGTTTCCTTAGCCATATCTTGGCTGAATGAGTTCATCCCTTTAATGGTCTGTTAATCCTATATATTTTGACATTTTTCAGTTGAGAGATAGAGGGGAATGTTTATTGACTTATTTATTTTACTTCCCAGTAGTCACAGCTCTATCCCACTGGGTCTCAGTTCTGTTCCTGATATTTCCACTCAGGACTGAGTCTTTCCTTCAGGGATAAATCCAAATGAATATTATGCATGTTCTTCCATCACTGAACTTCTGCTGCAAGCTCCTGTAGTTTGGGGAGTCCCTAAGGAGGCAGGTTATTTTAAAAGATCACCTTTATATTTTCCTAAGTTTTAGGCTTCTCTAACCTACTAAACTACAAAATTTAATATGGAAGTAATCTATTGCAGTCTTTTTAGCATAAGTAGTTGGCAAAATTTTAATACAAGAAAAGGAAAGCAATAAAACTACATTCATTTAAATTCAAAATTATATAAAGGTGATTGTTTTATAATATAAATTTTGAAACTTCCACCAATAATTCATTTCTAAAGTATATACAGTGTTTCTGGCAACATCTGTTTACCTCAGGGAAGGAAAGTCCACATTTTCTTGAATTTAAATGCATAGTACAAGGGTTTAAAATGTGTGTCACAAAGATGACACTGTAGCATTCCTATTTATGTTTCTTTATCCCCAAGTGTTTCTTAAGTGTGTGTAGAGGAGGAAAAGCCAAAATTCCACAAAAATAGTTTCAGTGCTCCTTAATAGTTACTTAAATTTCAGCTTATTTTTTTTTTTGTGACACTCACTGTTTCAGTTGCGTCAAAACTTTTTTATATTATTAGAAAATCCCCAAATTTAAAAGGGAAAAACGTAAGTATTCCTGGTATCCACGAATTTTGCTTATGCACTGTGATGCCTTTTAAATATAGAAAATTCACTTTTGGTAATATAGGCAGGGAGAAACACCCTATCACTTTTAAATTTATACTTCATTTTCTAACAAGAATTTAAGAAAATATTATATATAAACACGCACATATATACAGAAAGAGAACTTTCCTTCCTTTTGCTTGAGAGTATGAATTAAAGAATAAATAATTGTCTCTCATCTGGTAATGGAACTCAATTTGTTTCAGGCAGATAATATTAGAATGGGAACAAGTAATATAATGGATATATGTTATGTAAATTATGTAAATCAATGTAAATATATATAGCCATTAATTGATAATGAGACATACAAGTATTACCAGAATAGAAGTGTTTTCAGAAGTATTTTATATTATCTTAAAAAGTAGAATTGTAAATTATATTAACTATTAAAATTTTCCTTTAGCATAATTAATTTTAAATTCATAGTTATTGTTTGGAAAATAGAATGATTTTTTATAACTAATGTAGGCAGCAGGTTCAATTGTGTCATAAACTACAAAAATAAGATTAGGTCAGATGTAACAAAAGACAATGGTTGTTACTTGAAACATGCCACTTTCATTTCATGTGAGAAATGATTTTCCAGTGTCACATGCTGTATAAACAAAATATTTACAAAGAACTTATCAACATCGCTTTTTCCCTTCTAAGTTTAATAAGTGGGACAGACAAAATATAAAGTTAAAAATGATTAAATACACAGGTATCTAATTTTTATTTTAATTTGTAAAAAATAATGATTGGAACATTAAATGCTGATAACCAAATTAATGTTCCAGGATAGAAAGAGTACAATTACTTGTAACAGAGGAAAACTAATTTTCCATCTACCCTTCTGAATTTTTAGCTGAGATTCTTGTAATGAAAGACAGATTAACATGTGAAAGCAAACAAGCTTATTAATATATATCCTTCTGTATTCATGGGAGATTCTGGGGGACAATGACTACCTCCCTAAGGGGACTTAAAATCCAGGATTAAATGCCATCTTAATAGAGGAAGGGAGATGTGGTGCAAAACTCATGGGAGAGATTTAAATGACTTTTAGGAAAACTGATTGGGCACATACAAGAAAGAATTAGTAGAAGTAGTTATTCTAGGTATAGTATGGAATTCTCATCTCCTCCCCTTTGAGAAGTCAATTGTCCCTACTTGAGGACGTTTCCAAGGAGGGAATTTATGCCAGTTGAGTTGGTTTTGGAAGGTCTGTCTTTAAGCAGATAATAAGAATTTAGAAAACATCTCTCCCTGCATGAAGTGCCTATAATTCAAGTAATCAATAAACCAAAGTGGCAAATTTCATACTAGCATGTTCTGTTATCATTCACACTACAAAATATGTTTCATACAGCAAAATACTGGACTCTGATTCCAAATCAAGTTCTGCCATGATTCATGACTATAGACCATTCACCAGATCCTCGATGTCTCTGTTTCATCGTGTCTGTTTCCATGATAATATCTCTTTGATATTCCACACATTGTTGTAAAATTCAAATGCAATGGCAGTTCTGAAACCAGTATGAAAATTCAAAAGCCTGGTAGAGATGCTTGACCATTTTCCCAGAGCTTTTGGTTTCCTTTTGCAATAGTGTAAGGTAAATGAAGCTGGCCAGACTTTCAAGCATTGACCTCTATGGCTGTCATCTGCGACCTTGATATTGTTACCATAGAGGGCACATGGGTGTGGGTCATGTGTGCCTGATGATGGACATGAGCACAGGTGTACTCATGTGCAGGTGTGCAAACATGAGCCCAGATACCAGGGCTAGCAAGGTCACATTACTCAAAGACAGGTAAGAGAAGACAAGTCACGCCTACAAGTGGAAGAAAGAGGTCATGAGGGAACATCAGAGCAGCCCAGAGAAAACATACAGAGATTCACTTGAGGCTCAAGATGTTGTCTCCCTACTGACTTGTTTCCTCTGCTTACCATTAAAATCTATGGAAATGATGCCAAGGACTCTAAATTTTCCTTTAAGTCACTAAAGCCAATGGTGAACCTTCTGCCCTAGGATGGTTGAGAAAAGAGTAGGAATTAATGGATAATGCTAGCCAGCCTTAGTATCGCTTTCTTTATTTTGCTCTCTCAATTTCTTTTTTTTTTTTTTTTAAGATTTATTTATTTATGGATACAAGTACTGGGTGTAGGCCAGAGGTGTGGGGAGGGGAGAAGGTTCAACAGAGACAGAGTGTGTGTGGGGGGCAGAACATGTATAGATGTACTGGAATACACTGCTCACTGCTGAAGGGAGCAGCAAGTGAAACAGGAGAGGTCTGCTATGACCTACGGGTCAGCTCCCAAGCAGAGGATGGAACTTAGAGCCTCTTAGTCTGGTCCAAACCATATGTGGCAGCGAATGCCCTGCAGAGGTTCAGGACAATATGATTGAACAACATTCCAGCCACTTCACTGAAAGTCTGAAGCAGCAGCACCTTCCTTCTGGGAGCAGGAACAGTCTGGGCGGGTCTAAAACACAGTGCAATGCATTGTTGACCTCTGCAGTCGTCCACTGTAGGTCCATGCATAGGACACATGTCGTCCCTGCTGTGGCAGCAGATAGCTTATTAGTGCTGTACTCTAACCTCTTGCACCACCAGGGAAGCCCTTGTTCTGTCAATTTCTATAAACAAAAGGATATTTGGAATAATTTCACATGAAGTTAATGATGTTTATCTTTGGGTGGTGGAGTTGTAGATTTTTGTTCTCCCTCTATAGTTTTGTATACAGTTGAATAGTTTTATATGAAGCATAAATTATTTTACTAATAAGTATCTCCTTAGGCATAACTTGAGCACAATTAAAATACAAATGGGAGCCTTCTCTGGTGGTGGAACTGGTTAAAGTGCAGCACTATGAAGCTATCTGAAGCCACTGTAGCATTTGCAGCCATGGAGCTGACCCACATTGTGGGCAGACCTCTCCTGATCCACCCACTGCTCCCCTCAGCAGTGTATCTCAGTACATCTGCCTGTTTTGCTCCCCATCTTCTCTGGTGAGTCCTCTCATGCCTGTACCTTGGTTTGTGCCCCAATTCTTGTAAGCATAACTAAATAAATCTTCAAAATATATATACAAATGGAAGATTTACAACATAGTTTTATCTCTGACAAAGTTTAACCAACAGAAAACACTTTTATGTTTCAAAAATCAAATCTGCCCATAGATAATTCACATAAAGTATTTACAAATGATCATAAAATATTTGTTTCACTAATAATTAAACACAGTATCTAAAAAAAAAAATTAGGATGGTCATCTGATTACTGTTGTAAACCAAAGTCAAAGTGAAAATATTTAGGCAGTAGGTGCTGAGGGGGGGGTGGGGAGGGTCACATTAATTGCAAATTAGTAACAACTGGAGTAACAGCTGGCTTCTCCAGGTAAACAATGAAAGTCATAAATTAGCAAAGTGATTCTAAAATTCATATGGAAATGCAGAGAGGCAACAATTATGAAGGCATTATAAAGTAAAAGAAAAATAAACTCAAAGATTTATGCTCCCAGATATTGACTAATTTCAAAAATATATTAATTAGACAGTATAATAAAAAAAGCAAAGGAGAGGAAGATAATTAACTGAATTTCTTTAATGTTTTTGCTAGTTTGTTTGTTTTTTACCAAATGAATCTTTAACAGTAGGAATAGAATAGAATTTTCTATTAATGTTGCTGGAACAGATTTTAAATTTTACTGAACATAACATCCTTGTATAAATTTAAAAATAAGGAAATGGAAAAAACCTACTCCACACTGTACATAAAAATAAATTCCACATGAATTTAATCTAACATAAGTAGTATAACAACAAAGATTTTGGAAGAAATCATTAAAATTATCTCATTTAGTAAAAGTTATGATTTCCTAAGAAGGACAATATAGTGATAACAACAAAATATTAAATAAGAACAATATATAGGATTTCCCTAAAATTAAGGACTTCTATCTATCAAATGATACAGATAATAATTGATGGTAGGAATTTTACAGGAACTACACCTGAGAGGAGAAATCAATGAACAGTGATGTTTATACATATATAAACATTATATATATATATATATATATATATATTACAGATACACACATATAGAGAGAGAAACATTAAAATATATAATGTCCTAAAATTCAATAAACATATGGAAGTTTAGCTTCATTAGTTTAAAACCACAATGAGGTATACATATATTAGAATCTGAAGTGTTCTTGACAAGATGTGGAACCTGTGAAATTCTTATAGTCTGTTGATAGGATTTTGGGAAACAGTCACTGTCTATCTGAGCATGTATGTGCTCAATCACCCAGCAATTCTACTCTGAACTTCATATTGATAGAAATGGATGCATTTTAACAAGTGTCATATATTAGAATACTCATAACATCACAAAATATTAAAGTCATAGTATAGAAATGACAAAGGCATTACTTATTAGTAGGATGGAGAAAAGAATGCATCTTTTTGTGGAATACGATTTTCTACAATACTGAGAATTAGCACATCTTTACATATAACAATATGGATGCCTCTCCTAAATATAGTGTTGGGTCCTCCCTCATGGCACATCAGGTTAAAGTACAGCACTATGAAGCTATCCATAGCCACTGCAACATAAGTTCAATCCCTTGATAGGGAGGTGGCCCACATGGCATGGCGGACCTATTCTGACCCACCTGCTGCTCCCTCAACAGTGTATTTCTGTACACCTGTCTATTCTGCTCCCCACTCTGTCTCTGATGAATACCCCCCTCAACTCTGGCCTGTACCCCAGTTTTTATATGCATAAATAAATAAATATTTAAAAATAAATAAATACAGTGTTGTGTGAAAGAATTGATAAGCCAAACTACTGTGTGATTTAATTTCATATGACTTTTGGTTTCATCAGCAATTGAAAATATTGGTCATGAGGAGATACAAAGTGATATCTGGGTTCCTATTTCTTGATTTGGATGGAGGTTACACAGATTTATTCACTTTATAACACTCATGAGGCTCTACAAATGTAATTTAGCATATTTCAATTTATAAAAAGGAAAAGCATTCAATGGGATACAACTTTACTGTTTTTTAATTATCTTTCCTTCTTCAAAAGGACAATATCTGTAGTTAGTAATGAACCAAGAACTATTTTATAAGTCACTTAATGCAATGGAAATTGGTGAAGATTTTCTTGAAACAACTGGATAACTTTGAGTCAAAACTTAAAAAAAAATGCTTTTATCAAATAGCATAATTTCTAGAACTTTCTTTATTAAAAATAATATGTAATATGAAAATATCCCTTATGTGAAATAAAATTTGATGTAATATTATTTATCTAGACATTCGAAACTTAATTTTTTAGGCATTAAAAATGCATCATCATATGGATATTGATGGAACATTTAAAGCCATTTAAATTCATACATTCAGAAAGCATTTTCTTAATAGCACAATCTAAAATTCAAAATATTAAATGATAAACTAGTTACACAGCATTATATAAAATTATTTAAATTATAATTCACATAAGAATATACTTATATCATAGTAAACGATTTTCTCTGAGTAAAGAATTTATTTTTAAAATTATTTTCCCATATCTTTATGTTTTCCAGCTTTAAAATAAACACTTAGTACTTTTATAACAAATTCCATGAGAGATTTATCGTCAATTTATATAAAAACCATTGTTAAATTAGGCATTTTTCATTTAAATATAAAATCACATTTTATAAATTCTCACTAATTTCTAATATTATGTATATATGCCTTCAGATTTCAATCTATTTCTATAATACTGTAACATACTTTACTTAGATTTTCTT
Source organism: Condylura cristata (assembly GCF_000260355.1). Taxonomy (NCBI): domain Eukaryota; kingdom Metazoa; phylum Chordata; class Mammalia; order Eulipotyphla; family Talpidae; genus Condylura; species Condylura cristata. The sequence goes on from NW_004567102.1 coordinate 40,507,908, forward strand.
TATTTTGTTTGCAATTTATATTATTTCTAATTTATTTTATAATCTTATAATACTACTATGAACATCTTCCACATAGTTTTTACTACTGTTCAATTGGTTCTCTGCTATGAATTCTCAGATATGAGAATTTTAGGTCAAAAATATTAAGTGAGATGTCCAAGCAAAACAATTTATTTATTTATTAGAAAATATATTGAAGTATCTCTCTGGCATATAGGAGAAAAACTTGTATGGTGTTTGTTTACAAGATAACAAAGAGAGAGCTTAGATCAAATCTCACCATCAATAGGTTAGACATAGTTTTTGGAGAAGACTCCCATGATGGGCAAAAGGGAAAAAACAACAAAACACAGACTTTTAGAGCACCCCATATAAAGAATACCCACCACAGCATCCACTTTGTTTCATTGTTAACCCTAAATTACTACTGCTCTATCTCTGTGGTTTCCACACACATTAGGTATTTGTCTCTGGATGTTGGCAGAGACTTAATTCAGATCAACACTCTAGATGTTGTGTAAAAAAAAGCCATTATCTTTAAATCCTGGTAGGATGGGTCTGCCTTTTGTAGTTCCAAATTGCAGTGCCTTTATTGATACATGTATCAAGCTTGCATCAAATTTGCTATCTACTATTTTCACTGCCTCATCTATATCTTATATATCTCCCAGATTCAAACCCCATGAGCTCTTCCTTTAGATTAGTTTTCCCCAAGTGCATTACCTTGTGTTTTCCAGGCTGTGTCTAATTTGGATATGTTCTTTTATACCTCACACTTGCTGATCGCTCAATAAGTGTAATATAATTGTTTGAAATCCACTGCTATACTTTGTTTTGGAATAATTCCCTGAACTCTAAATACTTGAGCATGAAAATAATTAAGTTGAAGTATTGAATACAATTGATTTTCTTGCACAAAATATTCAATATGTTTTTTAGGTTTAGGATACTAAAAAAGCTTCCTCTGGATGACATTAAAACACATTTTGTTGCTTATGCACATTCATAAATCCTACAGTGCACACATTTATTTTCATTGAAAATAACATAAATTTATTCTATTCTTTTCATCCAGAAATCCTTTATATTAGATGTGTGTTAAAATTATCTTAAAATAAAGTTTTCATAAATAGTGATACTAAATCAGAAGAAAAAACAATACTTAATCAATTTATATCTGTAGAGGAAACCTGAGTTTTCAGATTCCAGTTATAGTTCTGTCCACAGGAGAAATGTAATTCAAACAATTTGATGGACTTGCAATTTTGAAGACCAGGTATGATCATGGTAAATGAATGAGCAAGATAATCTTTCTTATTAGATGCAGGAAATTTACCTGTAAGTTATTTTCTTTAGCATGTAATTTTTATTTTAGTAATGTAATTTCTTTGTATTCTCTCATTCATTTACTTACATTTATTGAGGTAAAACTGACTTACAGCATTGTATATGATTCAAAGAGATAGGATCACACCATTCTGGGGTGCATTAACATACCACATCTACCACCAAGGCACCCCTTGATCTCCAACATAGTCCTTTGGACCCCTTCATATTGCTTTCTACTGCCACCATTTTCCTTGCTAGTAGCCTCAATTTTACAACAGATTTCTAGGCTTGTTTTTAGTTTGGTTTTTGTGTGACCCTTTGTTTAGTTTCTGTATCTTCCACACACAAGTGACACCAACCAAAATTTGTCTTTTCCTTTTAAATCTTAAAAAACACACCATTCCACATCAGTATACTATTACAAGAAAACATGTATCTTAGACAATATATTCACATTTATTGCCTCACTTTCCATACATGCATAAGAACTTGGAATTGAAAACATGCCCAATTGACTCTAAGGAAGTCATTTGATCTAAATGAAAAGTCATGATGTCCAAAGTAAAATATGCCACACTTCTGTAGTTGCCCATTTCGATATCATTTTGGGGAAATGCCCTAAAATTAACTGCTGACTTTGAATTTTAAAGTAATGTTGTGCCTCTTTATTTGATTTTTGTTTTCTGAGTATCATACATTCACTGATATCAATATACTTTATGGAAGCCTGCCTTTCCTCCACTTTACACTAATATCCAATCAGTGATTTACCTGTGCCCCCATTTGCAGGCTTTTTATATCTTTCCACATGACATGAGCATGACATTGTTGGTTGGTGCATCAAGTGAATGGCAGGGACAGTAAATACCTAACGTTTCTCCAATCATCACCTGAGATCAGAATTGACTCTTTAGTCACTAGTGTTCAAGAGCATTCATTTATCTGTGAACATTCTACAATGTTGTCCTTGAAGGGACAAGTTAGATAAATTGCCTTTGGAAAGTACCAAAGAGACAAGTTAATTCTGGTTTTCTTTTCAATTTAATCATGTTTTAAATATGCACTATCTTCTCTAAAGAGGAAATCATGCCAGGATCTGAAATGTAAAGTACCATACTACTTTTGATATATACTGTGTGATTATTACTGAATTTTTAAATAAAAGTTCTAGACAGATAGTTAAAAGAATGGGAAACCTTGACACTAAGTAGTTAATACTGTCCTAGAAAAATGAGACCTATGTGCATTATAGCTCACACTTTAAGCAATTACTGGTTTTTCCTTTGAGGCATGTATACCTAATTCTACTCTACTTCCAATCTTGTTTTTCCAGTCACCAGTTATCACTAGTTCCTGAAGTCCTTTTTCCATATTTTATTTTCTTCTATCTCCTGAAAGTGATTCAATCTTACTTTTCCATTTGTCAAAAGTATTGCCCTATGTGCCTTGAAATTTACAATAAATCCAGAAAATTCTTCCCTGCTTAATCCTCTGTTGTTACCATGAATAAACCTGTTTCCCAGAAAAAACTACTTCTTGAGAAGTGTCCTAGAGTATTGATATTTTTATCCCTTGCCTCTCATGTAGAGAATTTAGGAATTGCATTGGGGAGCAGGTGCCTTTTACTTCTTTCAAACAATTTTTCTAACAACTTTATTCAAATTCTCCAAATTTTCAATGTTTTGAGGGCAAATGATAAAAATTACTTTTTTGTCGTATGGTCCTGCATGCACATCATTCACTAACAATATGATTTGGAATTAATACAAATCTAAGATACCATGGACATTTCTGCCAAGGATAAGTTGATCCAGGCATCCAAAAACTTTGGTTAAAAATAGAAGAATAATAAAATGGAATAAACAATTTTGAGCTTTGGTTTCTTTGAAGTTTAACTCATCAGAACAAATGCATCTAATTTCAGACTTCAAAATTTTGACTTTAATGTTTCTGAATTTTAACTCAAAAAATAATTTATTTTCCTTCTAGAATTAATTTGAAGACATTATACTTGAATCAAAACAATATTATTGTTGTCATTTTATTATTGGAAAGACTATATGCACTTACAATATCTTAATGTTGTCATTTAATTTCATTTTACTATCTCTGAGAGGCTCTATTGAATAATATGGTTGGATACAATTTGCAATGAGACATCTAAAGGGAATGAATTTCTAGCCTCTGGTAATTTCATTAACACTGTATTTTTTACCTAACTTGGAGCTTTCTTGGGGGAACAGAGGCTAACTCGCCTTTCTTTTTCTATGAAACTCCAATTTTAGTGGGAATAAAATTCTCATAGACAAACAAAGGAAACAGATGAACTAAAGTCAACTAATTACAAATGCTATGCAAGAAAAAAATTGCAGGCTGAAGAGGTTTGTGTATGTGCACAGGTGCATATGTATGACTGTGTACTTGTATGCGGCTTACAATCCATGGTGTCACCATGTAGAGAAAAGTGAAAGTAAACAGAAATTCTGCCATGGGGTGAAAGAGAAAATGGAAATAATAAATCCACAAAGTAAGGATGGAGTATTATGAAAAATGAAGAAGAAAAGAAATGCTCTTTAAAAGTATAAATAATTGTTGAACAAAAGGAGTGGATGGCAGGTGGAAGAATCTCCAGAAATATAGAGCCAACCCATTAGGACTCAAACACTATACATGATAGAGGCCACTTTAGGTTGAACTGACTCCATTAACCAGTCTCTACTTCTACTATATACTGATTCCAAATCTACATATTTGTTTGTCCTTAAAATGGGTTTGCCCTTTAAAGGCTGATGGCATGCAGTGTTCCAGTGTTCTTTGACTGAGAGGCAAGGTATATAAAGGTAGTTAAGAACTAACATATATTAGTAGTTTTACAGATGTTGGCTATTAACATTGCTGTGTTCAGTTCTCTTAGAACTGTCATTCATTTTCATACTCTCAATTTTGACTTCTTATAGTCAATGCAAAATCTTAGTTTTCCTCCCTGATGCTTCCTAATTTCTGGTTCAATATTTCTATCTGCCTTTTTTATAGTTCCACTTGATTTTTTTTTTCTTTTAACCTACTTTCACCACTGGGAGTATTTTAGTGTAATGGAATAAACCCTAAAATAAGAATTGGATGATTTTATTCCATCAGAATAATTTAGCATTGGTTAAATCATTCTGAAATGCTATTTAATTTCTTCCTTTTTAGCTATATGAATGGGAAGGTTAGAAATTTTAATTTAATGACATATAAAGTGTTTTCTAATCTGGTTCTGAAATCAGAATATATAGATTTATGAATTGTCTATGCCCCTTCCTAAGCTTTTTCTATTCCACAAAAAAAGCATAAGTAATATCTAATTCATAATTTCTGCCTTATTAATTTCTTTCTGGTCTTCCTAGTACTGTCTTAGCTTTGCTATTACTGCTGGACATCTGAGCTATGACAATATCAGCGTGGCTGGCCATTCTGACTAACATCAGCATCCCTTTCAATTAATACTACATCATGCCACCTGCTTAGTTGTACAAAAAAATCACCTTAATTATTTTATTCCCCATCAAAAAAACTTTTGTGTCTTTCAGGAAGAGTAGAACTCCTGCCCTGTGTCTGACATTCAAGGACAAACATGGCAGGTATAATTTTTAACCTTTTTTTCTGACATTTTATTCCTCACAAGCCTTTGCTAGCCTCAAACACGGCTTATGCTTTTTTTTTTTTTTCACCTCCATGACTTTCCTCACACTCATCTCTTTTTTATTTTTCAGCACTGCACTCCTCACACAAATACTCTGAATGTAAATTTCACCCATCTTTCAAAGTCCAGCCAAAGTTCCTCCTCCTTTTGAAGCTTTCAGTGATTGTTTTCCTTGAGCTGCTTTCAAACTTATTTTAGTACAACTAATATATCATTTTTAACATATTACTCTATTTTATAATTATTTGCATACATATATATCTAAAGCCCTCTACTTGATTTAAAGTTTGGTGATGAAATAAATCATCAGCACAGCACCTAGCATGACGCCTGGCATGTTGAATGTCCTATAAATATATATGACATGAATTAATTCATTTTTCTTCTGGACAAAACAAATAGGGCTCTCTCTTTCTTTCACTTTAAGTATTATCAAAAAGTTTATGATGATGCATTTGACATTTTTTCAGCATAGATTTACCATTATTTTTTTCAAAAAGCTGCAATAATGTTGAAATGTACTCACATTTATAAATCTCAACCTATGTTCATGTTAAAATGAGAATACTGCCACTCAAAGATACTTCCTTAGAGAAATAAAAATTAAGAAAGCAAAAAGACTATTAATCAACTATTTCTGTTGAGAAATACTTTAAAAAGGCACAGAGATAAATAATTACGTAAGTCTTGAAATTATCTACATGTTTGTATAACACAGTAACAAAGCAGTATTTCCTTCAGTATTAAGTCAGATAATAAAAATTCTATGCCACAATGTAGTAAATCTGGAATTATATTAAGCTAAATGTTTTTGCCAAGAATCTGGCACTGCATAGAATTATATTTAAGTAAGGTAACCTCCTTCCATAAAGATAAAATCACCCATCACTATCGTAAAACATATGATGAGAATTAATATATATTCTACTATTGAATAATGATATTCACTAATGAAATAATTGTTTCAATTCATTAATATTATGACAATAATATGTCTATTGCTTTTCTTTGGTAGAGAAATCTAGACTATAAGTAGTAGTTATTGACATCTAAATATATATTTTTCTTCATCAAATTTGAACTAAAACAAAAACATTAAGGTATGCTATATGTTAAGCTACTTGCTTTGAGTTTGCTGACTGCCATTCTCTTTATAGTGTTTTTTGTTCATTAAAATTCCTCTCAAGGGCTCTCCCTGGTAGCACAATAGGTTAAAACACAGCACCATGATGTTATCACAGCCACTGCTGCACAAGTTCGATCCCCTGCCAGGGAGGTGACCCATATGGTAGCAGACATCTCCTGACCCACCTGCTGCTCCCCTCAGCAGTGTACTTCATCAGTCTGCCTGTTCTGCTCCCTACTCTGTCTCTGGTGAATATTCTCACCCCCTGCACCTCTGGCCTGTACCCCAGTTCTATATGCATAAGGAAATAAATCTTAAAAAAAATTCCTCCCAAGCATTAAAGAGAATTTCTGGTCAATATATTCTTATGACATGGAATTCCCATGCTATCAGGGTATATCATACATTCCAATGAACTGGGTTCCGTTAAGAATGACTGTCCAAGAAATATTAATTTAAAAAATAAATGAAAAAAAAAACATGTTAAGATGTAAAGCATTTCAGAATATCGCAAGACACATTGAACAGTTATGTCTGTGATAATGAGTGGAAGAAGTAAATTATATTGTCGGCCCTCCCTGGTGGCGCAGCGGGTTAAAGCACAGCACTGAGAATCTAAAGCCGCTTCCGCATGAGTTCGATTCCCGCCTGCCCAGGAGGTGACCACATGGCGTGGCAGACCTCTCCTGACCCGCCCGCTGCTCCCCTCAGCAGTGTACTTTGTCAGTCTGCCTGTTCTGCCCCCCACTCTGTCTCTGGTGAAGCCTCTCGCTGCCCCTGAGCCTCTGGCCTGTACCCCAGTTCTGTATGCACAAATAAATAAATCTTTAAAAAAAATTATATTGTCTTCTGATTAATTGTGAAAATGTGGTATTTCAAATTTGTAGACATTGCTGTTATGCCAGGACATAATCAATGAGCATTTTCTTATCAAATGAGTTTGTTGATAATATAAAAATATTTCTTCCTCCTACTGATCAAGCAAAAGCATAAGAAACTTTATATTAAAGCATAATTATAATGGAAACACACACACATACATATATAATCAGAATCAAAGCCTTGAGAAAACAGTATTGACTATATACAGTCTATATGTCACTTTCTTATCCATATTTTTTTTTTCATTCAGGATTCACTCTAACCTGACTCACAAGTTAAAATATCATGATTTTGAACAAGTTTAGAGTATTAAGATTAATACTCTTTCCAGCTCAAGAGAGCTGGAAAATTCTTGACATTAAATTTTGTTTTTTATTCCTAGAAAACTATGGCCATAGTATTCCTGAAATTTTAAAGGTTTCTATTGCCCCTTCATAGAGCGATGTGACTCCTGGTAACTCAGTTATATTTTACTCGTTAAAGTGAAACCATTGAACCTTCTCAATTAGGGCAAGACATAGGCCGCTTAAGAAAAGAGAGCTGACCCCATTCTCACAATACTTATGGCATTCCAGAGGAGGTCTGGACTAGGTAAAAGGGATACATGCTACTCAGATCTAAGACAGAGGAGGAGATCATTTCTAATACGTCTACGAAGAAAACCAAAATCTACAACCTTGCCTGTGTGTATACCAGGCAATCTTTATATCACTATCAGACAAGTGAAGAGTTGCTCCATAGGTTAACTGAATGTCTACAACATTTTTTGTTATTTGAAGAAAAGCAATGAGATTAATGTTTTGTCTAATCACTGACATTATAGAACTATCATACATGCAGAATAGGTTGAAAAAATGTAAAACTTATATAAAAACACTATCATATTTACCATAACTTATCTATCATCTTCACTCTCTTTCTCCCTCTCTCTCCCTCTCTCTCCCTCTCTGTCTCTGTCTCTGTCTCTGTCTCTCTCTCTCTCTCTCTCTCTCTCTCTCTCTCTATATATATATATATATATATATATATATATATATATATATATATATCCATTAAAGATAATACAAAGAAGGTAACATTGTGGAGATATATGTGACATTCAGAATTCCATTACTGACTTAGCCTGTAATCCTAAGGAAACCATGTTCTCCTTGCAATGAGTAAAAAGTGATGATTAGAATTATACTCGGATAAATTTTCTTTGACATTCAGCTCCAAGCTTCCTATCTACTTCTCCAATCTGTATTAATATTAATATTGTAACCCTACCTGACCCATAGCTGCAGGCATTCTAACTGAATCTGCATCTTCTTTGCACAATACTTCCAATTTTAGGGACATGAAATTAACAGCAGTTGCAGTGAAATGAAGATCTGCCATTCCTTCCTCACTGAGTTCTTCTCACTACAGCAGATAAAGGGGTCAGCAGAGTGAGATATGGTTGGGTCTGCCTGAGAACTAAGGTGAAAATGTGAATATACAAGGAAAGAACTAAGGTAGTTCACAACAGGTAAGCTAAGGTGCCATAAGAACTAAAGATAAGCAATGGGTCATATTTAATAAGTAATACACATTAGTTATTTATTCTATAACTTGCAAAGTACTATGGTTACCAATAAGAACCAAGCTGGAAAATTATTATTCATATCTATATCTACAGTAATAGATATAACTATATATGCATGCATATATATATATATGTCCACAGTGTGTGTGTGGGTGTGTCTGTGTGTGCATGTGTGTAGGTAATCACTAACTTTATTGATTAGTTAAGGCTTTGTTTTGTACTATTGTATAGTTGTCTCTACATTCACAGATTTCTTTTCTCAATTTATTTCCTTATCATTCTAATTTTTTCCACACCAAGGAAAGATATGTGCAAAACACTAATGTATATATATCCATTTATTCTGTATAAAATTTCAAGAGAGCCTACCTTTCTGCTGGTGAGTACAGCTGTCACAAACCTCCTGGGAGAAACTCTCCCTTATATTGTAGAAATAACTTCTGTGCTCACTGCACACAAATAAGGTTGTAGGGAAAGTAAACATTAAAATCTAACTTACTCCCAGGAGATTTAATAACAAATTTAAAGCCAAGAAAACTAGAGAAAGATGCAAGCATTCATAAAACTACAAAAATGTTTAAAAGTATTTTTCACAATGACTTAATATATGCCCTGGGCTATAAAGCAGACCTAAATAACTGAAAAATAAATTGCAAGAAATATACAAATATTCATGTTTGAGGAGCAAGTTAAAAATGTGGCTACTTTAGAAAAAAAAATATATATATATATTGTTAATCCTTTCTTCATATAGGAGATTAAAACCCTCAACATCATTAAAATTTTTTAAATGGATGAAAAAAAATAATCTGTGTCCTCATAACCAACATACTTTCCTCATCATGTCACATAGTGCTATTCTGGCTTAATCTGCCAACTGTTCTGTCATCTACCGCAGGCAAGATTTCCTCTCCCTGCATTCCAGTCAGTGGAACGTTTGGACTGCCAGCTAGTTTGCCTGCAGATATATAGGCTGTCTGTTTTTGTCTTGAACCGTACAAACCCTATCCTGCATGTTTGATTTCTGAAAGGTTCCAGAGCTCTCTATTTACAATAGACTCACATTTGCATGTATAATTTCTTACTGTTTTTCAAACAAGGAAGAAAATAGATATACTGGTAGCTCCTTTTTTTCAAAAGAAGAAAGCAAAGACTGTAGAATAAGTAAAATATATAGGGGGACTTGACATTCCAAATGATATTCAATGATTGTAAAAAAAAGCAAAAATGATTCTCCTCACTCCAGGTCTTCATGCTCAATTATGATTTTTTTAAATCTTATCATTCCAAAATATTAAAATAACTATGACATTCCATGAAATCCAGGAAAAACTAAACAAAACAAAAAACTCTCTAATCAGGCGGGTACAATGATAGAAGTGGTATCCCATAGCAAATTTTATACATCCTGCCATGAACAGGGACAGGACAGCCAATGAAGTTCTTGTTGTTAACAAAGACTCAGAGTGTAAATAAATTTGCAGCAGGTGGAGGCTGAGGAGAGAGCCATTTAGAGCATCTCTGCCTTTCACTCTTCCAGCCCAAGGTTATATTCAAGATAAAAACAAAGGAATAAGAAAATAGCATGCAATTGTGTCTTTGCTTCTACAGATTAGTAAATTACTGCTGAAAGCAAGATTTTCTGGTTAGCAGGGATCATGCACACACAAGCCAGTACATCCTCAGAAAACAGGAGACAATTCTGAACAGGAGTCCAAAACTCTGTGTTTAGAATAAACAGGTATTCTCCAAAAACTCCAGCTCCCTTCAGGGCAGCAGCTCCCAACCATACTTGATAGTTCAGGACCATAATGTATTTCATTTGCATAATTATGCTGTTGCTTGCCTTTTAATGCATGGACAAGACTGAATAAGTAGAGGTGCATTACCATGTTATTTACCATATAGTTCTTCAATCCTTACCTCCATGTACATATTTACATTATTTGAGAAGCTAAGTTTTACCCTCAAACATTCTATTTTAACTTGATTGAAATTTCTTTAAACATTTTTTTTTTCTACTTTTGCATAGCACAGGGTGAGGTTACAGGTGCATGGGTGAGAGGATTCACCAGAGAGAGTGAAAAACAGACACACTGACTGATGACTGAAATACACAGCTGAAGTGTATGGTGGACTAAGGAGAAGTTTGCTATGCCATGTGGGTTGCTCCCTGCTCCTTGCCTGGGTATTGAACCCATGCTACAGTGGCTGCAGATATCTTCATGGTGCTGAGATAATCCCGTGAACCACTAGAGAGGCCATGATTTTTTTTTTTTAATTTCAGACATAACTGAGTCATAAACCAATAACCTGGAAACTTTATTCATAGTAGGATCAAAAGTAAAAAAAAAAAAATAGCAGTGATAACTTAATATCCCCCAAAATAAAAGAAATTTCTACAGGGATGGACTCCCATGACTTTCTACATATATGCTGTTCCCTGATTCACCAGTGTTCCTAAAAGGAGGATGTTATATTCAGTTATTACAGTAGACAAATTATATACTAATTCTCAGAACTTATGAATTAGTTAGATAACAAAGGGGTATTAAGCTTGGAGCAGAATTAATCTCCTAATGGGCTGCCTAAAAATGAAGATATTCTGAATTATCCATTTGGGTCTACTATAATCACAAATGTCCTGAGACTTAGAAGATTAAGGCCAAAGAAGAAAGAAAGGAAGAGTGACGTGATGACAGAAACTGGGTCAGAAATAATCAATGTTACTGATTTTGATGATAGAAGGAAAGGGTTATAAGTCAAGGAACATGGATGGCTTCTAAAAGTTGCAGAAAGATTGATTGCTAGAGCTTCCAGAAATATGATTTTACCCCAGTCAAACTATGTTGGTTTTATAACCTACAATATTGTAAAATGATAGACTTGTGCTCTTTTAAGCCATTTAAAGTGTAGTAAATTGTTAAGGTAACATTAGAAAGTACAAGGTTAAATTAGAACTTGAAAATCTGCTTTCTGGACTTAAAAGAACAATATAATATGATTATGGTAAACAATTTATAGCAACTAGTCACAAACCAAAGATTAATATATTCATGCTAGTTGGTAATTTGATCAACAAATTCAATTACACATAAAAATATTAAAATTTTCTTATATGTGGGTTACTTAATAAAAATGAAAGTTTAGAAATATGGTTATTCAAATAAATAATTTAGTATTTCATTTTTAAAATACAGAGAGATAAAATCTGAAGCAGATGACATTGAAATCATAACATAGATGCTACATGATATGGATATGCCAGTTAAGAGCTACATACTAGTTTTCCTAAAACTAAGATGAGATATAATTTCTACCTATATTGGAAACATTAAGTACTCAGCAGGGAGCAAAATGATTTATGATAGTAGAGGCAGCATAATGTTCTGGAAAGAAATTAAGATAAAATTAGGTTGGATATCAGAAACTGTCTGAACAAATAAATTGGTGGGATCTGTTCCACCTGAGAATTTTATATAATAATGACTTTTTAAAAATAAAATACTCTTTAAAGTATTACTAACAATGGGGGGGGCATTTGTTAGTTTTCATAACATCAGTATTCTTTTATTTTTAGAATGGAAGTTCCTACCAACATTTACATTAGAACATACAAGTATTAAATATATGCATGCACTTTATATTTTATTAAAATTAAATCTGTAAATATTAGATATAATTATATACATAAATACATATTTAATCACAATCTATTTTTTCTTAAGCTCATAGTACAATTGCAACTTCAAGAAACCACATATTAACTGTAAAACAGTCTTTCATGTAAAAATTCAATTGTGAAGAAAAATTTCCTTTATATTGATTTTTAAGTCAATTTTGTACACCTTAGAAAATAATTCATGTTCTTACAAAACAAACTGCCACCTAAATCCAAACATCACCACATATGTTGTTAATGTCATAGATATAAAGATAAACAAGGAATAGTACCTATTGTCTATAGCCATATTAGGTAAAATACAGAAAGCATTTTTCCCTGTAATGGCAAATTATTAGCTGAAGATAAGGCATTGTTTGCTTCTATCATTAAAAAAAAAAAGACCCAAAGTAATTGTATTTCAGGAACTTAAGTAAATTCCTGAAATAATTGGAAAAAAAATGGAAACACAAAAATATTCTGTATCCAACAAAGTAAAATTCCCAACATCTAGGATCAAATGAAAATCACCATGAGTTCAAAGAAATAAGAATGTGATCCATAATAATAAGAAAAAATAAGACAACTGAGACAAAAAAAATTGACATATGACAAAAAGAAAATGAAACAGTTAAGTACAGAATGTCATGTTCAAAAAGTGTGTAAAACTATGAGAAATAATTTACAAAGATGCAAATCAAGATTTTTGAGAGGAAAACTACAATATATTAGTTAAAAATATGTCAGAAAGGATCAATAACAGCTGTAGAAGAAGAAAAGATCAGTTATCATAAAGACACAGCTAGATAAATTATCCAGAATAAAACTAGAGGAAAGAAATAAACAACTAATAGGTTTGTAGAATTATAAATCAGATATGGATTTATTATTTTTTTACCTCCAGTTTAGCTAAAAACTCTGCACATTAATAATAAAACAAACATAAGAAAGAATGAAAAGGTGAGAAAAAGTACAGGGTGACTAAAGACCTTGTCCCTAGAGGAAAGATAGTCATTTCTCCAGATAGTCTCTTTGCCTAAAGCACACCAGCTAAGTACTAGAAAAGCAAGTAATTATGAATAGCTGCAGATAAAAATGAAAAGCCCCAAGAAATTTCTCTTAACTCCAGTAATTTAAACAGGCAGCCTACAAAGACCCTTAGATAATAACAATTCTACATTAGCCAAACACAAGGAACAAGATAAACTTCTCTCAGGAAAGGACGTTCCTCTCACTAATCCATGGCCAGGACCCACACTGTTCATCCAACTTAGTGTCGGGAAATGTTCAGTGAAGTATCAATACATTTATTACCACTAAATTTTAATGAGGCACTTTCTTTCATTCCATGATATCTTTGGAGAATTTATGGGGAACTTGTACTCCCACTGTCTCCTTATGATCATAGGCATACTCCCTCTTTCTTGAGGGAGCAGTGACAGAAGAAGCCCAATTAAGTCAGGCCATGTACCATTGTTGAGTAACAAAACTACTCCCATGGAGTGGAGAAATAACAAAGTTTCCCTGCCCCCTAGGCATGGCACACCCAGTAGAAATAGGGAAGGCACCTAAACAAATACCAGTATGCCGTAACAGACAATTCTATAAACAACAAAAAGAAAAAATATATAATACATATAATAACTCTATACACATTAATTTGACAACTTCGTTGAAGACCAAATCTCAAAAAGTAAAAACTATACAACTCCCTCAATATGAAATACTTGATGCAAATATGCATCTATTGAAATATTATTTTTTCTGGAATTTTAAAAATTAATTATTTCTTCTTTTTTAGAAAATGTTTCTTTCGAGAATCCTGTCAACAGTTTAAACAGTCAATACTAACTTTACATAATCTTTTTCAAAAAAAATAGAAAGGGAGATAATATTTTCCAAAAAAATTATATGAAGTCAGTATTATTACCTTGATACCAAAACTAGAAAGAACTCAAATAAAAATGGTGACAATATTAAATTCTGCAAAGATCTGAAGAAACTGGATCTCTTATACATTTGTTGGCAGGAGTGTACAATGACTCAGTAACTCTGAAATGGAGTTTGGCAATTTCTTAGCAAAACAAAAATATACTTGCCATGACATCCAGAAATTGCACAGCTAGACATTCACCATAGAGAAATGAAAATTAATGTCCATATAAAATCACATGGGAATAGCCAAAGTAGAAAAAAATTTAAATGTCTTTTTTTTTTAAAGATTTATTTATTTATTCATACAGAACTGGGGTACAGGCCAGAGATGCAGAGGGTGAGAGGATTCACCAGAGACAGAGTGGGGAGCAGAACAGGCAGATCAATGAAGTACACTGCTGAGGGGAGCAGCGGGCAGGTCAGGAGAGGTCTCCTCTAGGGCAGGTATCGAAATCATGCGGAAGTGGCTTAAGCTTCTTAGTGCAGTGCTTTAACCCACTGCGCCACCAGAGAGGGCCCTTAAATGTCTTTTAACTTGTGAGAAACTGGAAAAAACATAGTATAACTAATTCTACGTAATACTATTTAATGATTAAAAGGAACAAATTATTGAAATAAACAACTCAGGTGAATCCTAAGGACTTTGTGCTGAGGGAAAGAACTAACCATAAAGTGTCACACATGGTATGTTTAAATTCAATTAATTTTAATCCAATACTGAATTTGTTATCTAAATAAATTTATTAAGGAAGAATGTATAAAGTTATATTGTCATATCAGCCATTCATCTATGTTGAAGATATGTTTCAGCAGTGCTTAAATACAATGAGTGCTAATACCTTTTTGAGATCCTTATTTCAAGCTTTCTTTGGCTAAATACCCAGGAGTAGGTTTGCTGATCAAATGATAGTTAAGTTTTTAGTCTTTCTATTCAACTCCATACTATTTTCCATTAGAGTTGATCATTTTGTATTCCCAACAACAGTGTGCAGGATTTCCAATTTCCCCAAACCCTTGCCTTTTGTGTTTCATAAGAGTGTTCCCGACAGGTATGAGTTATGATCTCATTGCTGCGCCATGTGGGTCAGCTCCCTGGCTGAGGATTGAATTCCTGCTGCAGAGACTGCCAATAGCTTCATGGTGCTAACTGACATTTAACCCTCTGTGACACCAGTGAATCCCTGTTTATCATATTTAGTTGTGTGATTTCCTGCTGTACCTTGGGGATAGATCCATTATCAGATAGATGATTTGGTTATTTTTTTTTCTTTTCTGTATTGTCTCTTTCACTCTGCTAATTATTTTCTTTGTTCTATAGAGCAGAAGATAATTTTTTCAGCTTGATACACTGGAACTTGTTTTGCTGGCCATGATTGTGGTGTCATATCCATGAAATCATAGACACTATATATTTTCTTTTTTTTCTTCTGGGAGTTTTATAGTTTTAGGCTGTATGTTTAAGTCTAATCCATTTTGACTTGACATTTTGTGAGTAGTAAAAGGATAAGATTTCAGTGTTTTGATGTAGATACTATCATGTCCCTATTGTGGATGCTACCAATAATACATTCTAGTGAACAGGTATGAATTTGTTTCTAGGTACTTTATTCTGTTCCACTGGTCTATATGTCTGTATTTATACCAATACCTACTGTCTTCACTACTATAATCTTGTAATATATTTTACAATTAAGAAGTGTGGCCCTCCCTCATGGCTCAGCAGGTTAAAGCACAGCACTAACAAACAAAAGTCACTTCAGCATGAGTTCAATCCCCACCCTAGAGGTGATCCACATAGTACAGCAGACCTCTCCTGACCTGCCCACTGTTCCCCTCAGTAGTGTACTTCCTCAATATGCCTGTTTTGCTCCCAACTCTGGCTCTGGTGAATCCTTTCACTGTCCCTGCACCTCTGGCCTGTACCCCAGTTCTGTATGCATACATAAAAAATCTTAAAAAAAAAAGCGTGATGCATTTGTTTTTATATACAAGACTGATTTAATATTTTATATACTTTATTGCTTTAATATTAATGCCAGAATTAATTTTTGTTTCTTTAAAATATGCTATTGAAATTTGGATGAGGATTTCACTGAATAAGTAGATTGTTTTTAGTAGTATAAACATTTTAATATTACCAAGTTTTACAATATATAAGCATAGGTATCTTTATTTGTTTGCCTTATTTACTGTCTTTCATAAATGCCTTGTAGTTTTCAATATAAGTATTTTTCCTCCTTATCTAAAATTCTTCACTCTTTTATTATTTTAAGTGTTATTGAAACTGGAAAAAAAGTTTCTTAATTTCTCTCTTCTTAATCTTTTCATTTCTGAGATTTCAGTTGCAGTGTTTCCTTTTTCACTTTTTTATTATCCTTAGAAATAAATCTGATAAAAGCTGTCCAAATCTTTTCCCCACAAATCTATAAAACATTCCTGAGAGCAATTACAGAAGATCCATATAAACTGAGATATATACCATGGCAGTGAAACAGAAAAATTCGGTATTTTAAAGTGTGAATTCTTTACATTTGATTTATAGAATCAATACAATTCCACTGCAAGGTTAAAAAAGCTTAAGTTTCATAGAAATTAATAAACCAATTCTAAAATTATTTAGAAATGCAAAGAACTTAGAATAACCTAACAAATTTGAAAAATAATAATCTTAAATGATAAACACTAAATGGCTTCAATAACTATAAAACTAAAGAAATCAATTCAAGACAGCATGGTATAGGAGAAAGCAGGATAACTAGATCAATGGAAGAGAATAGAAATTCCACTATTTAATTCACACATTTATGTACAACATATTTTCAGAAAAGATGTAAAAGTGTTTCAGTGGAAACAAATTAAAGAATATACTGGAATAATTTGATCTCCACATGCCAACAAATACATTTTATTCCATGCTGGCACCATATTCATAAATTGACCTAATATGAATTCTATTGAAGATTTTGATATAAACTTAAAACAAAAAATATATAAAAAATCATAGGAGCAAATCTTTGTGATCTCTTTATACAAGAAAGTGAGAACATATGTCGGGGAATTATTTCTTAAATATAATATCTAAAATATGAATTGTTAATCTTGATTTCACCAAAATTTAGTTAGATAATTATTAATTGTATATCTGGTAAAATACTTGTAAACAAATATATTAAGATATTTAGAGTTTAACAATAAAAAAACACAGAACCAATAAATAAAATGAAACAGAATTTGATATTAAAGAGGTACAAATTAAAACTAATGTGTAACTTACATCTATCACAATTCTTTTTTTTTTTAAGATTTATTTATTTATGCCACAGAACTGGGGTACAGGCCAGAGGTACAGGGGTGATGAGAAGATTCACCTGAGACAGAGGGTGGAGGGGGCAGGCCTACTGAGGAAGCATGCTGCTGAGGGAAGCAGCGGGAGGGTCAGGAGAGGACTGCTCTGAGCCATGTTAGTAATCTTCTGGCCAGGGACTAAACTCATGCTAAAGCGGCTACAGCTGGCTTTGCAGTGCTGTGCTTTAACCCACTGCATCACTAGGGAAGGCTCACCTATCCCTGAAACAATGCTTACAGAGACAATAGATCACAAGCGCTAACAAGATTTGAAGTAAATAAAACACTCAGATACTGCTAATAAAATGGCATAGTCATTTTTAATAGTTTGGTATCTTTTAAAATATTACGAATTCATTTAATACCTAACATAACTTTATTATTTCTGGATATTTTATAAGAGAGGTGAAAGCATCTGTCTATACAGAATTTGTTCATAGTGTTAATAACAACTTTATTTTAAGCACTGAAATGGAAAACAACTCAAATGCACAGCAAGACCTGAACAAGTCATCAGTGATACATTCATGCAAAAGGCTATTTCTCAGCAATTAAAGTATTATTGCTGCACAATACAAAATACAAATCTTTAAGTAATTATGCTGTGAGAAACATCAGTGAAAAGCAGAGATAATATTGTATGTTTTCACTTATGTAAAGTTCTAGAAAATGTCAGGTAATCCCAATAGTATATAATAAAATGGTGGAGAGTAACAGATTAACAAACATAAGAAAATTTTTGTTGATATTAATAGTAGTTTCACATGTCAAAACATATAATAAAATTGTATGTTTTAACTATATGTGCATTATTGTGAATAAATTATCCTGAAATATAGCTATTTTAAAAGATAAAATGAGACCTTAAGTCAAAAATAAAATTAATAAATTATTAGACATATTTTAAATAGTACACATAAGAATTAAGTAAGTCATTGAAAACATACAATAATGTTTTATAAGTACCAATCAAATAAAATATCAGCATCAAATATAAAGAAAAAATGATAGAAACATATGTCTCCTGATGGAGATACACACCTTAAATAAATATGAATCTGATCAATACTCTAGGAAATGTAAACTACCAACTTACAGAAAATACAGATGATGTGAAAAATCTGATAAATTTGGCAAATATGGTAAAAGATTCAGAACTGGGCTCTTCCTTGTGGTGCAACAGGTTAAAGCATTGCATTATGAATCTCTCCAAAACCAATGCAGCACGAGTTCAATCCCCTTCCAGGGAAGTGACCCAAATGGCATGGCAGACCTTTCATGATGCCCCCACTGCTTCCCTCAGCAGTGTATTTCAGTAGATCCACCTGTTCTGCTCCCCACTCTGTCTCTGTTGAATCCTCACACCCACCACACCTCTGGCCTGTATCCCAGTTCTGTAAGAATAAATAAATCTTTAAAAAAATATATCTGTAACTAGACACAGTCCATACATACCTCTATTACTAAATTAAAAGATACAACAAAATAATGCAATGGTAAAAAATGATTAAATGGGAGGCTAGTAGATGAACCTATTTTATTCTAAATTAAAGAAATTATGAACTAGGGAAATGTAAACACTGACTGCATATTTGATGACACTAAGGAATTATCAATTTTGTCTAGCCATCACTTAGAAATTCCAATCACATATGTTCATAAGGCAATGATTTATTGTGTGATATTTTGTGTATGTGTAAGGAATCACTCAAACATTCCTTAAGGACAAAAAGAGATAGTTGAGTTTTCTAATACACAGAAGAAGGCACACAGAATAAACAAAATAGGAGGGCAGGGGAACATGTTCCAAAAGAAAGGTTCTGTTCCCTAAAAAGTAATATAAAACAATGGACATAGTGAACTATTTGATGAATAATTCAATATGATGCTTAGAAAGATGTTGTCTGAACACAGGAGAAGAATGGATGAACTAGGGATTTAAGAAAGATCCAAACAGAAATGTACAGAGATGAATAATACAATGACAGTACTGAAAAATACAGATGTGTCCAAGAACAGAATGAATAAAGCAGAGGAGCAGATAAGAGAGTTGAAGATAAAGTAATAGAAGGAGATAAAATACCAAAATAAAAAAAATAATAATTTAAAAATACTAAGTCACCTTAAGGGGCTTCTGGGACAATTTTAATAAAATTTAATTATTTAAATAAAATTTAATTTAAATAAAATTTAAATATTACAGACAGGTCATAAAAGAATGAAAACAGCTTGTCACATGCATGTGTGTGTGTGTGTGTGTGTGCATATGCCATATAACCCCTCAGCAGATTTCTTAAAAAAAAACTAGAGAGAGAAGAGAGACTAACAGAATATAATAGAACATAACCAACAGCTTAGAGGGAAAAAAAAAATTGCCAGTCAAGAATTCTTTACGTGGCAATGTTAAATAAGATATTTACCAATGCATTACCTTAATGACAATATATAGGAGTTTATCATCATTAAAATGGTTAAAATGGTCTTTCAAGAAATATTAAAGGTCCTCTTTAAACTGAAAATAAATGATACAAACAATGAGAAAAGACATAAAAGAAAAAAAAATCTCACTGAGAAACATACAATGAAAGTTGTAGATTAGTCACGTATAATGCAACATGAAGATTGGAAGGTAAAAATTGTAAAATTAAGTAAAGCTTAATATGAAGATGTAACTTCAAATATAAATATAGAAACTAAAATGAGACAACAAAAATACAAAATGTGTGAAGAATGAGTAAAAACCTAGTTTTGAGATATGTTCAAAGTTAAAAAGTAATTAATACAAAGAACATTATATAACACAAGATGTTCTAAATAAAACAGCCTTGATAAAAACAAATAATATATTTAATCAGATATTGTATATAGCTTTTTCAAATAATACATTTTATCAGATATTGTATAAAGCTGTTTCACAATAGATCTTAAAAGTTCTCACCGATGGTGAAAAATGTAATTAGATGAGGTGATGATTGTTAACAAAACAAACTTACAATGGCAATCATTGCATATATCACATCATATGATAGATACTTTGATACAAGGTAATATGTAAATGTGTAAAATGTAGGGGAGAATTATATGCAAAGTTTATGTATTTTTAAAAATTGGTATTGTTACATGTTTTTATATTGTATAAGTTTCATGAATGAAAACATTAGCTTAATTTCTATTTCCTTTAATTACCTTTAGAGGCTGAATAGCTTTCATATGATGTCTCCTCTGCACAAATTTGAACCCTTAAATCCTTCATTTTAATCTGATTAACCCAGGAGCATGAATCTTGAACTGAAGAATCCATGTGATATTTCCCAGCCAATAAAATTTTTAATAATGAATAGGTGTTAGCATGAACCCTTAGTAACAAATCATACATCAATCAGCAGGCAAGTGTACCTACATAGAGTGGATTTCAATTCTTTCGTTAATGTGACATCGTCACATCACTTTAAAATATTTGGAAACTACATTCAGCTTATATTAGAAAATTTTATTTGATGTTACAATATTTTCAGGACACAATAAAGTGTTCTGACTTAAAATGATTCTTTAAACTATCTTACATTTTAAGAAACACAGCTTGACATAGTAGTACATAATAACTAGATACCTGTCCCAAAGTGCAGTTACCTGGGGACCTATAGGTTTTCTGTCATCAGTTCCTACATATCATTGTCATGCTAACACTCAGGAACAATAAAGGATATAAATTCAAAAAGCAAAAAATAGTCAGAAAGAATACTAATGCAAATCTTTTGTTTTTATGCAGTAGGCTTTTAAATTGGAAGTATTCTATTTGCATCAGGTTGGTCATTTAACATTGTTTGCTTTCATTTTACAATCTCTTGTGTGACTAATGAGAAGGGCAAGGAATTGAGCAGAATAATTTTAAGGTAAGCTATATTCCTTTCCAATTTTATTTTCTCCAGTTGTACAAGCCACTCATATTCAGTATGATTCATATATGTAATAAAAATTCCCTAGAGCGCAGCATTCTCTTGTTTATCTCTGGGAGCTCTGATGATCCTTTTGATTAATTCCAAATTCAATTTACAGAAAGCTTTAGAAATGCAAAAGTACGATTTTGATTTCTGAAGATTATTTGTGGAAAACCTTGCATAATCTCTGCTAAAATATCAAGTCTCACCTTTGATAGGTAATTCATGACCAAGGTCAAAAAGAGAGCAGTGCTCCCTGAGGGACCACCCACCTCAAACCCACTAAGGTAATACACTGTGAACAATGATAACAATGATTTGAATTATGCATGCAGCAGTGCAGGCATGACACTGTCATTTAGTTGGTTCTAAAATAAGATTTGGTGCACAGTAAATACAACTGATTTTTTATGTATCTTGGAAGATGACACTTTATTATAAAGTATGTCACAGTCATCCTATGGCTGTTAAGACATCTAAAGTCATGTTGGTTTTACAACATTCCCTCCAGATTACAATTCTGAAGGACGGTTAGTGACAAGTATGCAGTGTTTTGTCAAGCTATTCAGTTTATATAGATGGAATGCTGTTTCACTCACTAAATCCATTACAAGTATAAATATGGGCTAAATGGACCAGCATTTGTTTTAGACGTGAGGGTAGCCAGTGACCAGATGTTTTAAAGAGCATCTCCTATAACTTTATTGAGCACAACTCAGCATTCTACATTTCTTTCCAATGACCAGCTGCTCCTATTAACCCCTTGTAGCTAACATTATCTTCAGTATAACACAAGAACTCTTACGTGGGACACAGAGCCATGCCTGATATCTACCGAAGGCTAGTATGTGTTTAACATTTTAGTATAGGACTAGTCTGTTTCTTACTTTGATTTCAAAGGCTATTTAAAGATTACCAAAGATCTCATTTATAAGTAAAGGTATGAAAACATGTTCTTAAAAGCCCTAGGGAAGAGATATCGTTTTACTCCTACGAAGGGAAAAATTCTATTCTACCAGACATCAATCCTAAAGGAAGAATGGTAGTCACATCAGCTATTTAAAATCCTGTTTCCATTATGCTGCCAACTAAATCAAGATGCAGTGAGTAACACAAAAGGGAAAACAAACGGATTGGCCCTTAATACAGAAAATGCACAGCAAGCACCGTGCTGGCGGGTTCTCATGTCATTAATCTTTTCCTACAGTGCAAACTGTCGCTATCAAGACTCCAGTGACACACATGTTCCCAAGTCCACATTAAGGATGAAGAACCACTTTGCAATGTTTTGAAATCTGTCTAGCTTCATGAGTAGGCTGTCTTTTCTCTGCGAGATAAAAATCAAAACAAATCCATGATAATGGATAATGGATTTGAAAAGAAAAATATTTCTTGACTTTTTAAAACTGATGTCGCCCAAATTAAGTCTTTCTGAGCTACAGCTAAGAGCCCTCAGTTTTAAAGAAAACTTACATTAAAGCTTGGCAGGGTCTCAAGTAATGATATTCAAGAAAACTAGAAAATGATCTTGCAGATGTTTTATCTTTAGACCATAGAAACAGAATACACTCTATATCCTAAATCCATGACCTGGTTAATTTTATATAAATATAAAATGATAATGCCAGAGATTCCCAAAACACTGAATTTTCCAACTAAGGCCACATTTAAAAGTTCTTTTATTACTAAAATATTTTAAATGAATGATAATAAATAAGGGTGTGTCATAAACATAAGTGTCTTGTGCAAGATTCTATAATGTCATTTTTTTCCTAGTTATCTGCTTTTCCATTTCAAACTTTTATGTCATCAGAAAACCATCATCATGATGATGGAGACCATACTGAGTCAGAGTGATGAATCACAAAAGCTTCAGAAATCCCTGCCAAAGAATACGCCATTTCTCACAGGATGACGAGTAAATGTGGTCATAGCCAAAATGACCAGTCGTGCTCCAAAGCACAATTGCATAAATCCACAACATTTATTTGTCCAGGAAGTTAAATGTGGAGAAATAATGTCACAGTACAGTGTGAGAAAGAAGAACAATTGTGGAAAGAAATTGAGTTGAAAATGATGATGATAACAGAACATTTATTTTACTATAATAACAAATGAAGCCCATTGGGACTATTAGTCTCAGATGAAGGTCTAAAGCCCAGGCCCTGAATTTCTTCATACAGAAAATAAGGGATTTTCAAGACTTTCTGTTCTGTATCTTGAAGATGACTTAGAAAATTGATTATGGACTAAATAAGTGCTAAAATCCAGTTGGTTTATAAGAAAAAAAATCTAAAATTCAGTTTTATTAGGAAAAAAAAAGAGAGACAGAGAAAATCTAGTAGGTTTAATCTCCAAGAAAAATAACAAAATAAAGGTCCAAGTTCAAATAAAATAAAAAAGGAAGAAATAGAGCAAAAAAAAAAATGATGTCTATATCTTAGGGTTGAACTTAAAGCTTTTGCAAGGTGTTTTCACACCACAGAATTACTGTCAGATGTAACGCATGGGGAGTGCGAAGAAAATACGGCCTTTAGTGCATTCTGTTGAGTTCCAGCCTTTAGAGTTGTGAGTTCAAAGGGGAAAAAGTGAAAGTATTAGGTACGCAGGTGAGATATATAATAGGGAAGAGTCATTAAGAGAAAAATATTTTAACAGAATTAGGGGCAGAAAGGACTCACAGTAATAAGAAAGGGCAAACAAACTACATTTACTTCACTGAGTTTTGGTTATAAAAAAAAAAATCAGGTAGAGGATAAATGCAGCAAAGAATCTGCAAAAGCATACAAGCAAGTACAGACTACAAATAAGACCATTTTTCTGGGCCTGAATAAATAAGTATAAAAAGAGAGAAAGAAAAATACTATTGCTTCCAAACCGAGATGTATCACATACTACTAAAAAAAATGTGAGCAGATGCCCTCAGAAACTTTAACTTTATATCAAGAAAACCACAAAACATCTGTCCCAACACTACATCTACCAATCACATACAGTTTATCTATTTTTGTCAAAGCTGGTGCAAAAGGAATTACCCAGGAGAGCCGTGTTCTTCCACCAGAGCCAAAGCCTCCCTAGTCCTCCTCTTTCTGTCATATCCCCCTTCTTAAACTTTTCTTTCTGGGACACTCCAGTAAATTGCTTTCTTCAACAGGATGTATGATAGAACTGCACTACACAAGAAAATAGATTTTTCTGGGTTGTAAGAACATTCAAAATGCATCGAATTTTCTTCCCAAGTCCAACGTTCTTCAGAACCTAAAAAAAATCACTGAAGACAACTCTCAGGCCTTACCATACTTTGAAACATGCTGACTGTTGACCTCAATTACACCCTAATAGTAACCACATTTTACTAATTTTACGATTAATATGGGCCTTATCCTCGCAATTAATGTGATACCATACCATCTTTTTCTTGTCTTCGTTTAATCTTGGCGGCAGTTTTGCTGTCAGCCGTCAACAATTTAAAACAGTAGCATATATGAAATTGTCAATTGAGATTAAGAAAATAATATGTGTGACATTAAACCAAATCCTCTGACATCCGAATTTTTAAGAAGAGCTAAATAAACATTTCATTTTCCCCAAATGGTCTTCAAAATAAATAAATAAATTCTAAGAGTAAAGAGACTGAGTCAACTAGATAAAAATATCATAGCTATAGTTGTATATAACCCAATGGGTAGAGTTCCTTGAACTCTCATAAAATCTCCTTAAACTACAATAATTACTTTTAGGGACATATCACTCATTCAGCATGCAATATCATTTTGTTTTCTAATATAACCACCTTCCTGAGCATCTGCTTTTTAATTCCAAACACCTGTTGATATTTCTAAGTGAATTTCCTGCCATTGCCTCAATTTTGACATTAAAAAAATAAATAAAGCAAGGAAAACTTCCTCTTCATAAATTAAACCTGTTCATCCTCCTGTAATCTCTATGATTATTATAGTCGAATCAGTATCCTTTTCACAAGAATGTAAATGACTGTAATCTCTGTCTCTTTTCCAGGCAACCACTGCGGAATCTTCTGGGTATTATCTTGGTTTCTCTGAAGTTTTCTCTCTCATTTCAATTTTCAGTGTCATTTTCTCTCAATTAATAGAATACTTCTCTACCTGGTAGTTGTCTAAAACCTCTTTCTAATCAAAGTCACCATTCATTAAGTGCATAATAATCATCAATTATCCCCTGAATACCATTCATTAGGTGCATAGCAACTGTCAATTATCCTCTGAATACCTACTATGTAATGGTATTGAACTAAAAGTTGAACCAAACAGATATTTCTTGCCTTCATGGAGGTAAAGGTCAAGCATCAGCTAACTGATCAAAAGCAAGCACATGAATATTTACAATGATAATAAATGGCGGTAAATTCCATGCAAGCACTCAAAGCACGTCTTTCTGAGGATGTGTAGGATAAGCTGAACAATACAAATTAAGCAAAAATAAAGGCAGCCAAATAAAGACCATAACAGACTATAACAAAGAAAGAAAACAAACAAAACTCATATTTTGGAAATGAGTTAGTGTAGTTGGAGTGCAAAGAAAGAGAGAACTGTAAATAGAAAGGAAAGTTTGAGAATAGCTGAATCATATAGTTCTTACTGACTTGAGAAAAGAGTTGGTATTTTATTATAAGAGCAGGACATAGGGAAATAAGTATAATCTCTGTTTAAAGTTTTTGTGTAGGATTTGAGATGATGTGAACAAATTTAGACAAAACACCAGGCAGATCCATGAAAACAACTGTTTCAACCTATGCAGGGTTCTCACAAGTGCATGCCTAAAATGTTCAATGTACCCATCTGTGCCAGCTGAAACCAGACCCATTGTTTACAAATGTCTATAAAAGTCACCTGATGATTACACAATAATCACACTTATATTTATGCTTATAGTTCAATTATAGCATCTATTGGCTTTTACCTAAATATTGCTGTTCATAACGTATAATCCACTTGAGGACTCTCCTCTGCTCCTCCCAATTCCCTGCTTCTTTGACACTTTGCAGGCTCTTTTCTCTCCATCCTATCTTTGTCATTTACTCCACCTCACCCATTTATTTATTATGGTATTGTAATGGCACAGTTGGAATATATGGTCTTTCCAATGTCTTGTTATTAGTCCCTATGTCATGTAGCACAGCGATTTGTAAACTGTAGGTAAAATTAATAATATGACTTGCTTATACCTGCTATTTATTAAAAAAAAAACCTTTTCCACTCAAATATATTAAAAGCAATCTAAACAAGTCTATAAAAATTAACACTTTGAAATCAATATGTTAACATATCTCTTCTTAAAGAGAATTTTATTTTATTACTGATAAATGATCTGGCCTATGACTGGGAAAATAAACAAGAGTAGTGTTTTTTTAAATAAATTGTAGCTCTACAGCAAGTACTATTTTTCTGTACTTTCTTATGATTTTATTTATTAACACATACACATAAATAAATGTGTATATATGTAAGTGGCCTTATCAAAATTGGGAATGTATATAGCACATTTTTTATTACTGTTTCATTACCTTGAGAACTTTTCCAGAAATAATTATAATTGCTAAACAATTTTTCATATATAAAAAGGAATTATAATTTACTTCATGTTCTTCTTTTGTTGTATTTTCAGCTTATTTCCAAAGATCTTATTAGCAATATTTCCACAGGGAAATATCTTGATCCTGCATCTTCGATTTTCCCTAAACTTTCAACAGTGAGAAAGGGAAGCTTATACCTCAATATAGGCTTAAATGGACTACTTCTCATGAAGATGAAAGAGATACAATGTATAGATTTCATCAAACCTATTAATAATAAAATATTACAAATTTAACCCAGTGAAAGAAATTATGCAGTGACTCAATTTTCATTATAAGGAATTTAATATCTACAAACACTATGTTAGTGAAAGAATGAGGTGAAAATCTTATCCTTCATTAGCCTGCACTAATTTTTTCCATTTTCTTGCCTCAAGGGGAGAAAGGCATTATTAGCATGGTTCTCCATCCTCCACAACAATATTTTTAATTGTCAAGGAAATTAATTCTTTCCTCCTGATATTCCTTCAACAAGCTCAGCAGTATCTTTCCTTTCTCTGGAAATAAAGGAACCTTAGCTTTTTTTCATTATAACAAAAGAAAATTTAGATTTAGACAATTAATTTCATACATAATAATTTGTTTCAACACATGAGTGCTTTTTTCTCTCTGCTTTGTAATATATCCACTCTTAATAAGAGAGAGGTGGATTAAGCTAAACTAATTGCAACATGAGTGATAAAGGCAATTACATAGGGAAGCAGTTACCATTTTTTGTATGCTAAAGTGGAATTGAAGGGTAGTGTTTTCTATTAAATTAATTTTCAATTAAATTAATTTTGACAGAAAACAAAATGTATTTAATTGTTCTAGGAAAAAAGAAAGCTTCCAGCATTTCCTCCTCATCATCATCTTGGCTATGTACCTGATGAGTCACTTACTTACAGTCTCTTTACACGAGTACAAGTAAATGATCTCTTCTCTCTGTCCCACTGTCCCACAGTCCGACTGCATGCAGCCTGCTGCCACATCATTGAGTTTCCAATGAAACTAACAAGCACATAAGATCCAGAACAAATTTATGTTTTCATGGGCAGAGAAAGAAAGATGAATGTCTAAAAGTCACAAGAGTCAAGGCTAAATCAAACTTACCTCAAGATAAGACACCACATTGAGCCAGTATGTTTTTATTGTTGAAACAGTACACCCAAATTAACTCCTGATTCTTAGCCTGCATTATTTCTCTCTCTACACTCAAAAAAGCTTCAAAACTTGAGGATTCATTTAGTTTAACAAACATCTCTGTTGAAAATGAGAATGTATTAGGGAGGATTTTACCTATCTTTCAGCTGTTTACACATTTATTTGAATTTGTCTAATCAGGCTCATTTCTTCACAAATTTTAATTTTTTAATTGAAATACATGAACAGAAACAAACAAACAAACAAACAAACTAGAGCAGGGTAGCAGGAATATTTAGATATTGAGTACACTAAATACACTAAATAAAAGGAGACCAGGTGGACACAACTGAACTTCATAGAATTTGAGCTGGGGCAACTATAAGTTTAAGGTTGTGAAATAACATTCCAAGGTGTCAGAGAAGCAGCAGTGAGTCAACAAACTTGTTTGTTACACTTTCTGTTTAGCCCTTTGCATGGAGAATGAAATACCTGACCATCATAGTAATCTCCACCACAATTAAGAACAAGAACTTGAGCTATTAATACCATTCATTCATGCCATAGATTAGATATCTGTGGGCTGATTGAGGATCCCATCAAGTATGCTCTTATTTATAAGTTAAATATGACCAACATTCCAGACAACTTAATGATATTATCAGATTATTGTTTATTATGAAGTAATGATATAGTTTGATTTTTTGTAACTTGACTTTAACTGAAACATATGAATTTTGTTATTAATTTTGACTTAAGAACTTTTAAAGACAAAAACATATAAAATGAGACTTTTTTCTCACTTTTAAGGAGCTATTTCTTTTCTCTATCCTCATTTTCACAGAGCACAAATCTAAAAAAAAAAATGCATTTCACCTTTGAAATGCATGTGTCCTTTCAAATATCTGCCCGTTTTTGTCAGTTTTATAATAGAGATATATCCTTAAGGACCTTGGAACTACCCCTTGGAGCAAGGAAACTACTATTCCATTTTCTAGTTTCTGAGATTGGTCAGAGCTAAACTTTTTTGGACACTTTGCCCCAAGTTCAAACCTATCTCCTAACATAAAGATATGAGAAGTTTGTTCTTCCTCTTGATAAAGTAAATTATAACACAGATCATCACTCAAGTTACCAGGTAAGGTTAGGATGAACTATGTGTGACAAATGGTGCCATCAAGTCCTCTTATAGGAAGAGGACTTCAGAACATATATGTAAAGATTACATCAACTTGGTTATATAAGGAGTGTCATTACAATCTTACTGCTTTATAACCTTTCATTGAGTAGACTGTGATACACACCACGTTTTGATTTTGTGTTTTTTCAATAACAAAGAGTAGTTTTTGTTTTGTTTTGTTTTGTTTATTTTCCTTCTCTAACTTTGTGGAGAGGATTTCAGGGTTGAGAGAAGATACTGCTGTTAATTGTAATTCTCCAACATACTCAAAATTTTTATTATCATATTAAGACAACATGTTGATTTACATAGTATATCTATAGGTAGATAATGTTTATGCAGGGTTTGAACTTATAAGTATAAAATATTTTAGATGTTAATGCCATTAAATGTTCATTGATTACTAACAGATTTATGAAAGAAAGATTTTTGCAATCTTTAACTGTGTTTTTAAGTTATGAAAATTAGATATATTGTACTTTCTTGAGGGAAAACATGGTCATATATAAGATTTATGTTGTTCATAATACAACAACAGAACAGAAAATATAGGTTAAAAAGCAGTTAGAGTTGGTGAAGCTTCTTTGCCATATGAAGCACAGATGACCAAAGCTATGTGAGTGGGAACTGGGAGACTGTGGCCGGAGGTCTGGAGAATGGAAAACCAGTTGGCAACATTGGATACCAAGAAAAGGCCTCCTGGATTCTAATTCGTAAAGACCTATGTAGTTAAAATTGACGTGATCCACTTAAAGCCCCATGTGAAAGAACACATCTACTGAGTTAACTCAGAGTTTTCAGGTATATTTCAAAGTCTTTCAAACTATTCTATTCAACACCGATGACTTTAGAAATCAAGCCTAAAATTAATTGAGATCTATATGTAGGAACCCTTATCAAATATGATTCCTACTAATAATCATTAATTAAAAATATATTTAAATTATACTTAGATCAAATACAATCAGAATGTGAATATAATCATTTATTGTACCCTGTATCGTAGTATTTTAGGAGCTAAATAACCATATGCAGCAACATGTACAATGTATTAGAGTAAACACTGAAGCAGTCATACACAGAATAATATTTCACTATTGCCAATATCATATAAAATTACATCTACAATATGCTAGAATAAGAGCACAAACACTTAACTATTGGCAACAGATTAAATCAACATAATTTTTATATTCTACATATTTTTTCTGAAGTCTATATAATATCAAGAATATCTGTTACTTCTCTGTTAAGAATGAAACAACAAAACCATTAAAAATGTTTGTTTTATTATTACAAGTGTTGCTGGTGCAACTTACAATATATTTTGGATATTATGAGTTTTTTTAACAATCAAGCATAATGGTATTACAATCAAGTATCATGATATTCCACATATTAAGACACCATTTCCATAATTTTCTACATGTGCCATAAATTTAGTTCTAATATATTTTGGGGTGTATTCTATGTACTAGATGATGAGCCACCACGATTATTGAATTTTGTTCACTGAAACTGAAATGTTAAATTTATAGAATTATTGTAAGCAAAACAAATATAACACAAAGCTTTACACTGTTGTTAGTATTCTGGAAAATATCTCTGAAATACTCTTAGGAAAAAAAAAAGAACAAAAAAGAACTTTAAGGGCCTCCCTGGTGGCACGACAGATTAGAGCACAGCGCTATGAAGCCAGCTACAGCCACTTCAATGCCTGTTTGATCCCTGGCCCTGGAGATGACCCAACATGGCCCGGCAGACCTCTCCTGTCTGGCCCACTGCTCCCCTTAGCAGTGTACTTATTGGATCTGCTTGTTCTGCTCCCCACTCTTCTATGGTGAATCCTCTCACTGCCCCTGCAACTCTGCCTGTACCCCAGTTCTGTATGCATAAATAAATAAATCTTTAAAAAAAAATCTTTGACAATAAATCATTAAAAAAAAACTTTGAAATGCATCATTTTTCAAACAACTAGCATGTCATAATTTTCTCACCTCCTAACTCAACTGAACAGAACTCCCACTACCTTAAAGCTTCCAGGATCATTCAAAAGTCTGAGGGTGTTTGGTGGGATAAATTTCTTCCCTGTATCTCTCAGTCACATTCTGAAGATACTTGTCTACTTCAGCTGGAAATGGTTATAGCATTATGCATATTAAGTTTATAGGGCTATATGCCCTATAAACTTAATATTTTATCTCATTGTAAAATAAAAAAAAAAAACAAAGGTAGTGGTTGTGGAATGATGCTGGTAATGATAATATTTATAATAAGCACTTATTTTAAACTTAAAAGAAGAAATTAAACCTTTTATCAATGTCAGTGTGCTAAAATAGAAAGTTATAATTATTTGATTTTCTACTAAATTCATGGGCTGGTAGAAAAAATGTTATTTTTTTTTCTTACTCAATTTGACTATTACTGAACAAATGATGCTTTATTTGTGAATCTTTCTTCCCAAATAAACACCAGTACCATACAGCTTTACTACAATACATGTAACAGAAGTATGGTTAACTTTTCTACCAAACAGTATTGTTTCTCTTTCTATTAAGTGAATAATTTTTCCCACCTGTTTTTATCTGCCTCCCACTACCCCCACCTCAGAACAGAAAATAACATCTGGACAATTTTATGTCATTTCACATGACAAAGCCTGTTTCTTAAATTGCCCTAAGCAACAATAACAATGACAACAATAAAAAAGCCTGAATAATTGCAAATTACACACAAGCCGTAATAAGTGCAATTAAACACAATTCACTATGACCATCAGGTCATTCTCTTTTCAGTAAGTAACATTAAGGCTGGAGGGATGACTGGAATTCATTTAGCATAATCAAAGAGGGTGAACATAGATCACACTTAGAAAATGCAATGGAACAGTGCCTCAATTAGGGTTAGACACACAAATGCCCTTATACTGAATACTTGCAGAGACAGAAAGAACTCAAAATGCTTTCCCTGGGACACTGGCAAAAAACAAGCTACTTGCTGTGTATTTTCCATTATTCTGGAATAATTCATTAGCAAACATTACAAGTTGGCAGTATCACTGACATGCATTAGAATAAAATTATATTTTTCCATCGAGTTCATAAATAACATACATTTAGTCACTATCTCCTATAAAAGGAATAGTCACTTTCTAAAATAGTGGGTTATTCAGTAATTTTAATGAAATTTAGTCAGAAGTAAATGTGTTGCCTACCAAAATAGGTTTATTATATATATATATATATATATATATATATATATAATATATATATATATATATATATGTATGTATGTGTGTATGTATGTATGTATATACATATATATGTGGGTTTGGGTGTGTGTGTGTATGTCAGGATTTTTACTTGCAATGATCACTGTTTATTATGTCTGCATGAGTTTGGTACTACACAAAGTGTGTTAAATGTATTCATTTATATGATACTCCTAAAGAAGTAAGTGCTGTTATTGTCCCTAATGTATTGCTTAAGATAGGAGTCTAAGATATTAAGTAATCCAAAATCCAAAATCACATAGAATAAAAGGGTACTTGTTTCAAAATTAGGCATTCTGATTCCAAAGGTCATGATTTTTATCTCTAAAAAGCCATCTGTTCTCATAAGAGGAGTTTTGGAGTAAAAAAAAAAATAATAACAATAAGAGATAACAAAATCCAGAACAGAATAGACTGTGTACATAATACAACATTATATATTAATTAAATCCAAATTTTTTATAAGAATGATGATTTGGGGTACTTTTTTTTCCCAAATAACTACCATTTGCATACTAACAAAGTAAATAACTATGTCCCAGTCACTAAGCACTTTTTATGATTACCCCAAGTCTCAAGAATACTCTATGTTATAGGAGTTACTACTACTTCTACACATAAGGAATATACAGAGACACACAGAATCTCATGCCTGCCAGTATAGAGTGGTTTATGCTATTGAAACATTTATAACAAAAAAGGGATTTGCAAAAAAAATAAAAAAGTAAAATGTAAAAATGGGATTAGGTTCACATTTAATGCTCCTTATCTGTCTGAATCAACTCATGCTGCCATAACAATAAAATACTGTATCATATGTACACAACAGAAATAGAAGTTCACATATTTCTGGTGGTTAAAAATGTCATGCCAAGGTACCATCTGGTGAGACTGTGTCTCCTGGAATTCAGGCAGAAGATTTTGCTCTGTATCATCATGAGCCCTTTCTTCTTTGAGCTTCTGGAGGCAGGGAGAAAGCTCTGGTGTTCCTTTATCTTCTTTTAAAGGCAATAATAGCCTTACTGGATTTGGACCCTACCTAAGGTTAAGACCTCATTTAACTTTAACTACCCATTGAAAGAATCAGCCTCTAGGTACAGTCACATGGGAAACAAGGGACTGAACCTATCAACTTTGGAGGGGACATAATTCAGTCTATGGCATGACCCAAGTCGCCCTGATACAGGGATAATGAGAGAAATGTTGTGCTCTTTATCGGGTAAAGAAAACCTGCAAAACTCCTCTGGAGAAATGGCATTGTCATAATCTCTAAGTCTATGTCACATAAAGCCTACAGAGTTACACAATGGACTCTTCCTGACTACAGATTTGAAGAAGACACAGAAATGCTTTTGTCTGGGTAATTTCTTCTTTTGGGTATCAAGTAGTTAGTATCTTCAGAGGCTAAACAATAATTCTGATCCAGAAAGACCTGAAATTTCTGTGTCATATCTCAAGAGTTGAAAGGAGTATATTTTTATATTTATACTACAAAAGAGAGTGTAATATAGTCAAATTTCACTAAGGACATTGATGGAAAAAGAGTACATTATGTACTCACTAGTACTAAAGGAAAACTAAAGCACTCCTTTAAAATATTAGCATTATGCCATTAGCTTTATTTTTAAAGTATTATTATGCTTTTAATTCATAGCATACTTTTGAGAAAAATTCAAAATATATTATAACAATATAATTTGTCATTGATAATATGAAGGCAAATTATATATTATCAGTCTAATAACATAATTACTTCATGGAAGATAATCCTTGTTTCTTCTTATTTTTAAAAATTTGTACCTGTTATATGCCAAGAATAATCAAATATATTGTCTTAGAATCTGTCTATTTAATTGAGCAAATGTTCACCAATTGCTATATAATAGGCATTTACATTCACACGTTTACACACAAACACACACACACACATCCCCTCACAATGTAATTGTATTTGTTAACCAAAATGTTTTGATCTTCCATATTTGTAGCATGAAAGAAACTTAAATATCAAAGTAATCACCAACATCTATTATGTGTGCATTTTGTGCCAAGAATAAGTATTTTTAATATATAAGCAGCCCAGTTCAGACTGAAAAAAAAAAAAAAAAAAAACTATCGATTTGGTTATATTATCTTACAGATAAAAAAAAAATTGTGCCTTAGAGAAATTAATAAATTGCCTTGAAAGTTTCATTAGCACAGGTTTGAAAAGAGCATTTTTACACAGGAATTAGTTTTCTAAAAACTATATAATACTTTGAAGTTTTAAAAACAATTATAGGAAGCTAAAGTCATTTTTATTTTCTTTTGAGCTGTTATTCTTATTTTTGGTTAGATCTTCTGGTTGAAAACATATCTTCACTTCAACTTTTATTCATTATCAGAAAAATACAGTATTGTTTTTCCTTGCACAGATCACTAGCCTGACAACTGTACATGCAAGTATATCCATTTTATAGTACTGGGTTGCAAGTTTGTCCAAGGCTAATGGCCCAAGACAGTTTCTGTGGCTCTGTGGTGGGGTCCTTGTTTTACTTAGAGCCACAGACCCACACTGCTGCAAGTTATTGGTGAATAGCCGTTCTCCCTGCTTTGTGGCCTGGTCGCACTGGAGAGGCATATGTCACTGTCGCGGAGCTACCTTAATTAGAAACACATCGCAGTGGTATCCCAGAGTAGCTAGCTGCAGAGGGAGCCCCTTCACTACAAAAGTCATTTAGCGTTCCACATTGTATCACAATGCAATATCATCAAAGTAAGAGGTGAATCCGGGGATACTATGATGATCAAGGACACACTCAACACTGAAGCTGATTGTGTTATTATGTCCTCTGAACTAGGGCAAAAGCTTAAAGGGTACCATTAATGAAATGTCTTTCAACCACATTAGTTGTTCAGTACACAGGTGTTTCAAGGTCCCTGTCCCTGTATCTGAGCATATGCCTAATGGGAAAACCCTGGAAGTAAATGTAGGTGATGAACTAGATTTTGAAATACTTTGTTTGCACTCAGATGTTTCTGGAGAATTCTGTATTGGTGAAAAACAAAATAACAGTCTTTTATAATCTAAGTGTTCTACAGTTTCTGAATAAGTTAACAGACACTAGCCCTGAAGAAGCTGTTGCAAAGTTCTGAAAAAGAAAAGGAAGACACAGAATGGTGAGATATGGAAGCTGGTATACCACAGTTTGGCAGATTTTGTGGCCAGCTTTATGAAGGGAGAGATGAACCTGTGAATGGCCGCTGGGAGGAAGAGTCAATGAAGAAGTACAAAGAAGGCAAGGCACCCAGGTGCTCAGGACCAGGATCCTATTTCCCAAGAAGTGACTACAACAATATCCAACTCAAAATGCAGCACCGAGCACAGGCTGAATTTAGCTCACTTTTTCAGCACTCACCGGAAAAGAAAAGGGCAAAGTAATTTCTTTAGTGCATTTAGTGCATTTTAAATATGATTAGAAGCTTAAAAGATTAATTTACACACACTAGATAAATGTTTTGAATTACAGGAATTTATTTTTATTTCTAGTAGTTTGCAAAACAGGAAACATTTGGAGTTGCTATTTTTGGTGCTAGAATTACAAAACTGGTAATTTGACAGTACTAATATCATTAAAGTACTATTTTATAATGTACAAAATAAAAAACTGAGAGATGCCCTCAATACTCAACTCTTGTTTTCTCCCAGTTTTTACTTTGTCTAAATAAAATTATTTCTATAATCTCAAAACAAGAAAAACAACTTTATATTATTAATGGATGAGTTTGAGGTTTTTTTTTGTTTGTTTGTTTTTGTTTTTTAAATAGATTTCACTGCTAGTCATGGTATTATATACCATTTTATCTCCATTTTTTAAAATCAAGGTATATACCTGTTTTGGGATTTTATTTGGCACCTCTACTATAGTATTTATTTTGTTTAATGGCTTACCAAAGAGCATCTCAAGTCTCCAGATTTCTTAAAACTATACCACTACTGTGTGGCTGGGCACTACAGTCATATTTTTTTTCTGAGAGGTGCATGGATATTCTTTTCTTTTTATTTTTAAGTTTAAAGAGGTTGATGGAAGGGGTTATTCTTTTATAATTTTTCATGTGTAGTTCAACCATTCTGCTATTGATGTGAGTTTGAATAAGAGATTCTGATAAAGACAGGATAAATGCAATTCTGACAGTAGGAAATTCCCCACTGTAATTTCTAATAATTGGGTTAGGCTACTAGAAATTCTTCTGAATTAAAAATAGTTGGTGGGCCTGATTGGTGCCACAAGGGATTAAGTCTCAGCACTATGAAGCTCTCAGCAGCCACTGCAGCATAGTATTGATTCAAATGCCAAGGGGTGACCCACATTACAAGCTGACCTCTCTTGCCTTGCCCGCTGCTCCCCTCAGAAGTGTATTTCAATATATCTGGCCTACTCTCCACTGTCTCTGGTGAATCCTCTCACCTCCCCACATCTCTGGCCTAAACCCCGGCTTTTGTATGCATAAATAAATATATCTTTAAAAACAACAATTGTTTACCGAGGAATGTGGACCCTTCCCTCATGGACTTCCACCTGAGAAACAGAGGATACATATACAATATAAGCAACAAAATACAGAAAAAAAGTGATTATGGTAAGTACTGCTAATATAAAAAAGGTTGTATACTCAGTTCTGTATGTATAAATGAATGAGTGCTTAAATTGTGATCCCCGGGCCAGCCATTTTTTTGGCCATTTATCTAGTAGCAGACATAGTATTGGTTTCACATTGTTAAAAGTCTGAAAACACATACATTTTGCCAGTGGTTGTTTGATCTAAATCTAAATGATAAATCTTGATCTAAATGATAGAATAGAGAGTTTGGGGAGTAGCAGACATTCACTTTTGTCAATGAATAGATATGCCAGACAATGGAAGGGTACAGGTCAATCACTTTCCATATAATTCAGTTTTATGTGATTATTGAGCCCGTGGAATGTGACTAGGCCAAACTGAGATGCACTATCAGTATGAAAAATACACCAGCTTTTTGAAATTGTACAAAAAAAGAGAATGAAAACTATCTCAATTGTGTATATTGGAAAAATTTAAATTTTGGTACAATGGCTTAAACAAAATGTTAAAACTTTAAACGATGGATACAAAATTCATATATTTATTATAGTTGAATTGCTATTTGATTATAGCCCTTAAATAGAAATGTAGTTAAACATTATAGGTTGTATATATATATAGATAGAGAGAGACTATGTATATATATATATATAGACTATGTATGGAATAGTCAAACAATATTTAATTATATTATTCCTGGGGATAGAAGAGTATATACTTTTATTTTTTGGTCATAAAATTGAATGTATTGTTAAATATTAAAAAGAATCAGGATGCATGTACAGGTGATATTTATGTAAAATTATACATATATGGAGATAGGCCCAAATTGGCAAGGAAGATATCATCTGGATTGCAGATTTTTGAGAGATTTTGCTTTCTTCTGCACACTTTTCTACATTATTAGCTTTGGAATTTCTTATTTACCCACTCCTGAATTTAATTTTACCACAACTGGTTGTTCTATTATTTGCCTTAAGAAGTCATTGAAGGTTTGCTTCTACAGACTGAATATTTTCCCCTGAAAATTTTACCAGCACAATGCCCTTCTCACAAGGCACACTTCATCAATGCTCAGCAGCATCTGTGATGGTGCTGACAATGACCTGAATAGCAGCCAGTGCTGGCCAGATGGTCTGGTAAGTGTCAGAACACCTGCAGAAGATCTGCCAGGAATCTAATATTTGCTTACAAATGTACTCAACCAGTCACCAGTTAGGTTTAACATCTTTAGTGAATGGACACTTGCCTGACCATTCAGCTTATATTTCAACAAGGACCTTAAAATATTTTTGTAAATCTTACTATTATAAATGAGAAAGAAAAAACTCAAATGATAAAAGTAGGAAGAAATACTCCTAATTTCAAATCATCATCACAAGATAAAGTTTATCACTATATGTAGGACATGTTCTGGATATAATCTAAAGGATTACAACTTTATTTCACTTAACTTTGTTTTATGGATTAAAAATGCTATCATGCTCTTGTTTTTAGTTTTTTCCAAAATGATGTTACATACAGTACTTACTAAAAAGGATGTGGTTCAACAAATCAACATGGTGCCATTCTACCATGTTTAATTGGATAAATCTCGGGAACATATTATTCCCAGTATTAGTAAGGAAATCAAAATGAATAATATCTACAAAAAATGAATGAATATTTTACAGTGAAACAAACTTGCATATTAATTTTCTGGTATTAGCTTCATCTTCACATAAAAGGTTTCTGTTGTTATAGTTCAATAAGGTAAAATAATATAATAATCATATAAACAAACATCTCATATAGTGATATATGTTCTAAACAAATAAGACAGATTATTATGACAAAAAGATTGGCTAGTGAGAGAATGACAGAGAGTGGTCACTTGGGATATCTCCAAAGTAAGGGCATAGAGGATGGCTTCTCAGTATAAATAGACATGGGAATGTGAAACTAGCATTCCAGACAGGGAGAAAAAAAATCACTGAAATGGAAACGACTATAGTGTGTTTGAATAATAGATGAAATTCAGAGTATATGGAACAAAGAAAGGACAAGAGTGGGATGAGATGATTTTAAAGATAAACAATGGCTAGATTTAAGTGTAATGTGAAGTCATGGTAGCATTTATAAACAATTGATGTACAAAAGAGTGTTTTGACTGCCATGATAAAAACAATGGATATATAGATTCAAGAGTGCCGATGGTGAGATTTAAGCTGCTTTGTCCAATACACACATGGCTATTGAAACTATTAATACTGTAAAATTAAATGACATTAAAAATCCAGTCATACTGACTTATGAAAATTCTTAATTACTACTTGTTGCTAGTAAGAAGAGGGGAACTAAATAAATTAGAATATATATTCATCATCACTATCATTTTATCAAGGTAGTAGGTAACATTAATATTGAAATGTTGACCTTGAAAATAGAAATTGATAAATATAAGATATGACTTGAAGATAAGGGTTAAATATATGTGTGTATACATGAACTCAACTTTCATATTTTTTTTTAAAGATTTATTTATTCATACAGAACTGGGGTACAGGCCAGAGATGCGGAGGGTGAGAGGATTCACCAGAAACAGAGTGGGGAGCAGAACAGGCAGATGGACGAAGTACACTGCTGAGGGGAGCAGCGGGCGGGTCAGGAGAGGTCTGCCTCACCATGTGGATCTCCTCCGGGGCAGGCAGGCGGGGATCGAACTCATGCGGAATTGGCTTAAGCTTCTTAGTGCAGTGCTTTAACCGCTGCGCCACCAGGGAGGACCCCAACTTTCATATTTTATTCATTAAATTATTGTTATTGAAGCAAAACTGGTTTATAGCACTCTTTATGTTTTAGGGGTATAGGTTTGTACCTTAATGTTTCCATACCATGGGGATCATCAATGCACACATAATTCTCCACCAAATATACTGTACCCCTCCCATCATTTTTCAAAACCCCACCCTTTCTGGTAATCTCAGTTCTACCCAAGTTTCAACAGTTTGTTTTGGTTTCACTTTGTTATTTTACTTCTAAATCTACTCATTTGTCCTTAGGCACTTTGGTTGTTTCCAAAACTATCCTATTGTAAATAGTCATCAGGCACATTAAAAGATGCTCATCATGCATTGAACATAGCACTACATATATCTCTTCAAATTACTACTTTTACATTCTTGATAGATACCTAGTTTTGGAATTTCAGATCATATCAAAGATCTGTTTTGAATTCTTAAGAAACTGCCATAATATTTTCAGTCATGTCTGATAAATCTACATTTGTACACCAACAGTGTATAAGCTTACTTTTTTTTTTTTTTCTTCACAACTTTGCCAACACTTCTTGTTTCTATTCTTTTTAATATAGGTCATTTTCAAAGACCTATGGTAATGTTTTATTGTGGTTTTTATTTGCATTTCCCTCAGGATGAGCATCTTTTAATGTGCCTGATGACCATCTATACAACTTCATTGGTTGTATAAATTAAGTATAAGCTCTTAAGCCCATTTGATTGGGTTATTTGTCTCGTTATTAAGTAGTACAAATTCCTTGTAGATCTTGGATCTTTTGTATGATACACAATTATTATCTCCCATTCAGTACAGTGTCTTCTAATTTTCATGACATCTTCTTTTCATGACGTAAGAATTTTTAGTCTGATTAATTTAGAATTTTGTCATTTTGCTATTTCACTTAGCTTTATATTTGAATCACCAAAAAGATCACTAAAACTAATGTTATGGTTTTACTGTCTTCCTTTATGCATCTTTTGATTTCAGTTCCTACATCCAAGTCTTGGCCTTTTTTTTTTAAGATTTATTTATTTCTTCATATAGAAGATTTATTTATTTCTTCATATAGAACCGGGGTACAGGCCAGAGGCTCAGGGGTGGCGAGAGGCTTCAACAGAGAGAGAGTGGGGAGCAAAACAGACAGATCGACAAAGTACACTGCTGAGGGGAGCAGCAGGTGGGCCAGGAGAGGTCTGCCACGCCATGTGGATCTCCTCTGGGGCAGGTGGGAATCAAACTCATGGGGAAGTGGCTTTAGCTTCTCAGTGCTGTGCTTTAACCCGCTGTGCCACCAGGGAGGGCCGTCTTTGACGTTTTAATTAAATTTTATGTATAGTGTGAGATAGCAATCTAGTTTCTTTCTTTTTTTTTTTTTT
>NW_004567102.1:40549415-40558487 GCF_000260355.1 Condylura cristata
GATTCACCACAGAGAGAGCCGGGAACAGAACAGGCAGATCGATGAAGTACACTGCTGAGGGCACCAGCTGGTGGGTCAGGAGAGGTCTGCCACACCATGTGGTCACCTCCCTGGCAGGCCGGGATCAAACTCATGCGGAAGTGGCTTAAAGTTCTCAGTGCTGTGCTTTAACCCGCTGTGCCATCAGGGAGGGCCTAGTTTCATTTTTTTTTTTTTTAAGATTTATTCATTTATGCTTACAGAACTGGGGTACAGGCCAAAGGTGTAGTGGGTGAGAGGATTTACCACAGCCAGAGTGGGAAGCAGAACAGGCAGACTGACAAAGTACACTGCTGAGGGGCTCAGCGGGCAGGTCAGAAGAGGTCTGCCATGCCATATGGTTCAGCTCCCTGGCTGGGGATTGAACTTAACACAGTATTTTAACCTGTTGTGCCACCAGGGAGAGCCCTCATTTTTTTTTTTTTTTTAATATAGCTGTCAAATTTTTCCAGCATCATTTTTGTATATATATTCCTTTCTCCATTGTATTCTCTTAGACCCTATATATAACCAATTATAAAACTAATGTAGAAAGGTCTCTTCTTTCATAGTAATATTTGGCAATGTCCAATAGTCACTGATGAAAAATAAAAGTACAATCATATCATTTACTCAAGAATAAATTCCATTAAACTTATTAGGAGTAGAAAGATGTCAATTTAAAATGACAAATAATTTTAGGTTTAAAATTATTTTCAGGTCTCTAAGTCTAGTTACCTGAAAATAGAACCAAATAGACTTTGAATGACTTGCCCAAGTATTACATTGTCAAACACTAAAATTGGGAGTAGAAAATAGTCAGCTCTTGTAACTCTTATTCAAGATTATAATATATAAAGTAATATGCTCACAACTCTATTACTTAAATGATCTGGCTATCATCACTAGTCTGTCTTCCTTGGAGAGGCACGACCTCTCCAAAATGGCACAACCATTTTGTAACCCCATCACTTATTACAATGTTAAGCCACAAATAATATATATTTAAATAAAATCTATGAATATCTGAATTCCAATGGTGAAAGAGACTATGAAAAATTTCTTAAAGTTGTGTATCTGTATGAGATGTGTAATACATATATTGGGCAGAGGGCAGAAATGAAAACTTAATAATTGTGTTTTTTCCGAAATTCATATGTTGACAACTAAACCAAAGGTTAGATAGTAAGAGGTAGTACTTTAGGAGGTGATTGGATGAGGATGTTTCTTTCACGAATGGAATTATGTCCAGATACAAGTGTCCAGATGAATCTCACTTGCTGCTTCCACCATAACAGAATACAAGGATACATCTATGACTTAGAAGAAAGAAGCCTT
Organism: Condylura cristata; assembly: GCF_000260355.1. Taxonomy (NCBI): domain Eukaryota; kingdom Metazoa; phylum Chordata; class Mammalia; order Eulipotyphla; family Talpidae; genus Condylura; species Condylura cristata. The sequence continues at coordinate 40,550,772 of NW_004567102.1, forward strand.
ATGTACTTTCTTAGAGCTCCAAAGCTCCAGAACTGTGAGACATGAATTTCTGTTATTAAATATCACTCATACCACTCAGCAAGAAATATTTTGGTATAAAAGCTATATGGACTAAGATATCAAGAAATTGGTAGCAGTTAATATTAAATCATTGCATATGTATGTATATGTATTATATATATATATATCTATATATATACATTTATCTTATTTTTTATATTTTTCACTGAAAATGGGGTTGGTATTATAATTACAAAGGAAATATGTTAATAATGTCACAGGAGAAGAGAAAGAAATTATATATAGTAAGGTTCTTTAAATGCTTGAGAAGTGACATAATATTGCTTTTTTAATAATAGCATTATGGTATTTAACTCACATACCCTATAAAATGCCTATTTAAATCAGCATATTAAAAGTTTTAATATATTTGTGAAATTTTTCAACCATCACAAAATTATTCCTCATACTCATTATAGACTATCAGTTTCCATTCCATCTTAACTTCTTTTTCTAACAAACATTAATCTACTCCTTATACTAAAGATTTGTCTTTTATGGACATTTCACATGGTGGAATGTCTGTTCTTTTATGCCTGGTGTCTTTAAATCCACATAAATTCTACCCATTAGATATTATGTGTCTTTTTTATTGCCAAATAAGTGTCCATTATATAGATATACTATATTTTATTTATCTATCCATCATTCAGTGGACATATGGATTGCTTCTATTATGAGCCATTAGCAATGATGCTGCCATGAATGTTTGTATATACATGTTTTCTGTGGTCACTTCTCTTGGGTATATACCTCTGATCATGCAGTGACTGTACTTAAACTTTTAAGTAATGGCCAGACTATTTCCCAAAACAGCCACACCATTTTTACCTTCTGAACACAACTATCTGAAGATTTCTATTTTTCACATCCTCTTCTTGTTGATTATGCCTATTCTGATGGGGGTAAGACACTGCATAATGTTGTAGTTTTGATGTCTACATAATTGATGATGTTAAACAAAATAGAGTACTGATGACTGTTTTGTACCATCATTAGTTTGAAGTCTGTTTCCTCACACAAGAGAGTAAAAAAAAAAAATCAAAAACAAAAACAAACAAAAAAACATATATGGTGTTGACAAAACTATTTGATGTACCAACATCAGAATCCCACCTCTAAGAAACCAGATCCAACATTAACCAAGCCCATACTTTATAAATCCATATAACATACCTGACCCCAGCCACTAGGAGACCTCTGGATATACTCTAACTTGTCTCTTTGTTTGCAGACCAAAGGCTGCACAGTTGTGTGATAAGGACTAATAGTTATTCAGGAAAACAGCGGCCATTACAGCTGCCTTTCCACAGATGATTAAAGCCAGACCCCTTAGTACATGTCCACGGCTCCAGCATGTCTAAAATCTACAATCAACCCAAGCACTGACTCCATTCTCCTAAAACAACAGAACTGGCACCACCACTCTTCCCAAAAGACTATCACAGCTCCCTTGCTTGTTTGTGTATAAATTTCCCCATAAAAAAACTGATAGCAGACCAAACTAGAGTGGGGGATTTGAGGGTTGCCTTCCCCCACCCTTGCCAGTACCTTCCAGATAGTGACTTCTTGCTCTGCTTCAAACCCCTGACATCTGTTTGGCTTTCTGCCATGTGCTAGTCACACAAAGCAGCCTTTACCAGCAGCACTATCAGTTATGTATTTTATGCTTTGCCTGATGTGTGAGTATTAGTAAAGTCTAGAAAAGATAACAATGAAAGACTGTACAAAATAATCCACTGTTGGTCTTGTTGTGGGGTAGTCTTGTTCACAATGATGCTTTCCACCTGAAGCCTCTATTTAGGCCTAAAACACAGAAGCAAATGCTTGACTAGATGAACACTAATCTGTCCAAATCACCACCTAACTTACCCTCTGCAGAGTTCGGTTATTCTAGAAAATGCAAGAAATATACGACTTTTATTTCTGCCCACTACATTAGAAACTGGACTGCTCAATTTAGGCAGTTTATTCAGACAAGAAAATGCAAAGCCAGAGACTCATGATTCCATATATGAATAGGTGCTGAGATTCTGATTCCAAAGTTTGAAACTTTACCCAGTTCTGTTGGGTGAGGTGTAGATTTGAAAGCCAGTCAAAGCAGAGTAAGTAGGAAATAGTCAACATTAAACACTGTAGAATAGAAACAAATAGACCTCAGGGAAGGCAGAGGAAGGACAGCAGATTAAACAGTAACAATCAACACTGTTTTATGTTGTCAGGGTAACAATCAGACCCAGAGAATGCAGAAGTAGCCCAGGTATAAGAGCAGTAAACCAGCAGGACTCATAGTACCACCCAAGAAACAAATTAGAGTCCAGAAACAGAAGATCTGCACATGTATATATAAGGAAGCATGCTCTGTCTGTAATTTTCCTTGGTGAAGGCATTTGCTATTAAGAGGGATCTGGCTATTAAAGAAAGTCACAATTATGATACACAAATTCTACTTGTTTGTTAAGCACATCCATTTCCTTCTCAGTGCAAGATTTTAAAAATACAACTAAAAGGACCTCCCTGATGGTACAAGGGGTTAAGGCTCAGCACTACCAAGCTATCACCAGCCACTGCAACCTGAGTCTGATCTCAAGGCCAGAGAGCTAATCCATATGGCACAGCAGACCTCTCCTGTCTCACCTGCTGCCCCTCTCAGCAGTGCATTTCAGTAGAATATTCCTGTTCTGCTCCCCTCTCTGTCTCTGGTCAATATTCTCACCCTTAGTGCCTCTGACCTACATCCCAGTTCTTTTATAGATAGATAGATAGATAGATAGATAGATAGATAGATAGATAGATAGATAGATAGATAGATAGATAGATCTTTAAAAAGTACAACTAGGGCCCTCTCTGGTAGCGCAGCGGGTTAAAAGCACTGCACTGAGAAGCTAAAGTCACTTCCACATGAGTTCAATTCCCACCTGCCCCGGAGGTGACCACATGGTGTGGCAGACCTCTCCTGACCCGCCCGCTGCTCCCCTCAGAAGTGTACTTCATCGATCTGCCTGTTCTGCTCCCCACTCTGTCTCTGGTGAAACCTCTCACCACCCCTGAGCCTCTGGCCTGTACCCCAGTTCTGTATGTACAAATAAAATAAATCTTTAAAAAAATAAAAGTACAACTAAAAACATTTAAGATAGCCTCATTCTTTATACCTAAAAAGACTGTTAAGTTGCTACCTTGACTATCACTAGTGTTCAAAAAAGTTTCTAGGGTTGCCTCAAAGATACAATTAACCAACTAATTATTCTGAAATTAAATGTCAAACAGCAAAGTCCAAGAATGCAGGAATTCACCCATCGTAGTAGCTATGATTTCATCTACACCTAGCAAAATACTTGGTAACAAAACAAACAAACAAAAAAAAAAACTTGTTAAGTGACAAGGGCTGAGAAAATGATATTCACATGTACTGTGTGTATGAGCTACATTTCACAAATTCACAATATACTTACATTTTTAACCTCAATCCATAGTAATACAACATAAATTTAAAAAAACATATTGTTTTAGACTTTGTGAGTATTATTTAATTAATCATATGTATATATATATATACCTTCTGAATATATAAAAAAATGTTACCAAATTTGGAAATTATCTTATAACCTAATCTATCATTTACTTGATTATGGGCTTATTTCTTATAATCAACTTGACCTGGATATGGTTAAACAACCCCCAAATCTTCCCCCCAAAATGCCTAGATGCTGTCATACAGGTATTAAATCAGATTATTCTCTGTAGTTTCATGGGGTCTCAACCAGGTGAAGGCATTATAATAATAAAGAAATCCTCAAAAATGAAACACAGAATCTTTGTTTAACTTTTCAGGATCCTGACCTATAGAATTCAGTGTCAATACTGCAACATCAGCTCTTATCTGAACTTCTAGACTTTGACATGCCCTACAGATTTCAGTCTTGCAGTTCCCACAATTATTTGAACCAATTACTTCATATAATTCTCTCTCTCTCACCACACACACATATACGTACACACACGCAAAATTCTACATATGCATGTGTGTATATGCTTTTATTTATGAATTAAAGTCATATATTCATAAATTGAATATGCAAATTCAATATACTTATAAATTGAATGTATAAATATATACATACATATATGATTGCAAGTAGAGATTATGTAGTTAGTCATTTTGCATTGTGTACAAGGTAAGTAATACTAAATACTACATTTTCAATCAATAGAGATAATACTTATTAGTATCTAATATTAATGAAATATTGTAAGTATAAATGAGAAAATATTAGGAATTTGTTATGTAGTCTCCAGGGGAAATGAGTCTATATCATTAGAAAGTATTATCAGATTACTTAAAATTATATAAATGAACTAATATTTCATATCAAATAAAAACCAAGTATTTCTGTAAGATTAGTATATTGGAGGACTCTAGGAGCTAGGTGGTTATGTGTGGTGAAATAATCTGCAATTGTAGAATTATAAACCCATATATACCTAAAACATATTCTGTGATATAAATCAATATTACTTTAATAAATACAACTTTAAAATAATAGTTCATTAGAAATTATATTTGTAGGGAAAGCTTAGAAACTGAAAGTTCTAAAATTTCCACTTGTGATATCTATAAATGGATACAGAAATGTGACTTAGGAACTTTTTTTCCTATCTTTTAAGAAAGGCATTGAAATAATATAAGTAAAATAGAATATGGGAAATGATGGGTGAAAATGTTAATTAAGAAACTTTAGAACTGGGAAATGATACTAACTTGATATTGATTAGTAAGTACTGGTCCCCCCCCCTGTAATTTAAAGACAGAAATAGAATTCTACCCTATTGATTAATTCACATCAATGGTAACACTTTTTTACTTGAAAATGATAGTCACCTAAAAAATTATGTATTTATTCATCTAGATTTCTTATATAGTTGACATGGAAGAAATCACTAAAAATTCTTCAAACTTATGAGCTTATAACTACATGCAGTGATACACAATCATTTCAGCTTAATAAATTATCTATCTTATGTAGAAACATGTCCATTTCAACAAAAAATTAGTTTAATAAATTCTAATTTCTCCTAAAAACTGTAGGATAAATGAAATGGTAAATAAACTTTCAACACATCACTATATTTCTATTAGAATACTGAAATTTTAAATTGTGCAATGTCTTCCAAAACATGTTTTCACTATTTTTCCAGGGTAGGAAAAAGACAGGTAAATTTAAAAGTATATAATTACATAAGTAACTACAAATAGTATCAAAATGACTTATCTTTTTTCATCCAAAGTAAGGCATGCTTGAACAATAAGTTCCATTTAAAATGCACAATAGAACTATTGACAAATCAGAAGTGACTTAATAGTAAACTAATAAATACTTTAGAGTGAGATGTCAATACGAGAAGTGGATTATTCTGAAATCGAATGAATATTAGATATTTGGTGCCAAAGAAATAAGCATACATAAATTTGCAAGGATAAATCAAATGCCTAAAACTATGGGAGTGTGTTGAATCTGGGTAGAGACTTACTTGCAAATAACACTCAGAAAATGTGAGTTGATGGTGATGTTGGAAATGGTTGTTAACTCCCATGATAGAATCATTTGAGAGATGGGCTCAGGAAAGCCAAGAGAATTAAAAAGGGAAATAACATTTACACCAAAGCCATCTTCAATGCTGTCAATATGGATACTAAAATCACCTAAGATTAATAGGCTACGTGATTCCAGAGAGAGTTGAGAAAGAAAATCTATAAATTCATTAAGAAAACTTGTGGTTTCTCAAAGAGGTCTGTAAATTAAAAGTGTTGCTAAACTTGTATGCTAAGAGCAGATAAATACATAAAGACAAAATTGAGATGTTTTGATTTTGTAACAGAATACATTAAAAAAGATTTAACTCTAGGCTTCACAGCCTAAAACAAATTTTCACTATATAAGTTAGAAATATAACAAGATTTATGAAGCCCAAAACAAGATTTTAATTGCATAGTAACCTTATTATCCAAGTTATTCCAAGCCGTTTTTAGAATGTTGAATTTACCACTGACTCTGCAGTCTTGATAGTAATTATTCATTAGCTGTGTCATTATGCTACATTACAATTAACTCAATCCACAGTTTGCAGTTCTATATACGCAAAGTTTTGGAATTTATGTATTTTTGTATTTTGTGTTGCACTATATTTAATATTCACATACAAATTATTAAATAAAATAATTATGGACATGATTAAATGCTTTATCCTTTTTAATGTTAATACATCTTAAAATGTCACCTTAGTATATCCAGTTGCATTTAATGAATGCATTAGAACAATCTGACTGGAAGTGACATAGGAAATGTGCCTAAATATATTACAGATAAAGAAACTAAGATTCAAATATATAAAATAAATGCATTCAAGTTATTTTATCAAGATTTTTTTTTAAGATTTTGGTTTTATTTTTGTTTAGAAGAACTGGGTATAGGCCAGAGGTACAGGGGTGAGAGGCTCACCAGAGACAAGGTGTAGTGTAAAACAGGCAGATGTACTGAGATACACTGCAGCGGGTAAGACAGAAGAGATCTACTGTGCTGTAAGTGAGTTAACTTCCTAGCCAGGGATCGAACTCAGGCTGTCGCAGTGACAGCAGGAGATCTAAACCCTATATAGCCAAGGAGGACCCTGTGTTCAAGTTCTAATGGACTTTTAGTTCATAATCAGATTCAGAGCACAGAATCATGGAATTTCACTACAAGAGCACATTTTCCTTTTTTTTATGATTTTATTGTATTGATTTACGCATACAAAAGCTGTGGTATTGGCCAGAGGTATGGGAGATAAGAGGATTCACCAAACATGGAGTAGGGTGCAGAACAAGCCTATCTACTGAAATACACTTGAGGGGAGCAGCAGGTTAGCCAGATGTGGTCTGCTGGGACCATGCAGTTTAGCTCTCCAGCCGGATATAGAACTCATACTGCAGTGGTGGATGATAGCTTGACAGTGCTGAGACTTAACCCCTTGAACCACAGGGAGACCCAATATTAAAATTTCTTTAGCTCTAAAAAAAATGCTGTCATTCTATCAGTGAGGAGAATTCTGCTTATATTTAAATCAATTATCTACCTATAAAATAAACTGATCCTAGCACTCAACATAGGTTGTAGTTCTAAGTAAAGCCAGACAGCAAACCCTGAACCCCAGGCTTATACATGCTAAAGTATCATTATCTATGGGGTATATCGTCATCATCACTATATGCACATCTTGGTAAGGTCATGTGGTTTTATTATAAATAACATATATTAAATATATAACTATAGTTATAGATAATAAATATGTAACTACACATATTATATATGGAACTGCATATTATATATAACATACATGTATAACATATATATTACATATGTAATATACAATATGTAATATATAGCACACATATAATATATATATAGCACATATGTAATACATAATGTATATGACACATATAATATATAAATGATACATATAATTAGGTGGAGTATATATATGTATGTGTATGTATGTGTACACACACACACACACACACACACACAGACAGTGTGTTCACTGATACTGTTCACATATAGTTTGACACAGAGAATCTCAAAGCCATTCTTCGTTGTGAACAATGGACGAAAGCTAAAGGGC
>NW_004567102.1:40559152-40560178 GCF_000260355.1 Condylura cristata
ATAATAATAATAATAATAATAATAATAATAATAATAATAATAATTTAGTAGTGTTCCATTGTATGTATGTGTACATATTCTTATTCTACCCACCTATCACTTAAGTTGTTTATATAAAACAACCTATTTTAGAGCATACAAAAAATGTTTTAGATAATCAATAAAATGTAATAGGAATTTTTTTGCTATTTTTACTTTATTAATAACAGAACCATTTCCAATTTTTCTATAAAAGTGTACTTTATTCCTTTAAATATGTAACACTAAAGTATCTGCAGGTTCTATTCATATGCATTTATTTTCTCTATTGGTTCTTTTATCCAATGCTTCAACCAAACAAATAGGATAAAGAGATTATAGTACAGAATCTTACTCCAGAGGAAAGTTCCTAGGTCATCTCTAATACACAATGCAAGGGAATCTCTACTACTTTCATAAATTTTACATCTTCCCCAAAAACAGGGCAAAGGTTCTTTACCTATGTCATTTTAACTGAAACTACTCAAACATCTCTATTTCTTAACAGAAATTTTCTTATAACTGTATTTGCCTTTGTTGTAAATAGAATATAAAGCCATAGAGTATAGGTAATGCAGCTTAATGGAACAGGTAAGTATACAATTTAAGAGATCAAGAAAGACTAAAGATTCACTATTTTCTTATTGATTTTCCACTGAATTTTGTCCTTTTTCCCTCATTTTTTCATCTACTATTGTTCTTTCTTTTATTTTAGCAGAGCTAATATGAACTGTGGAGAACTTCTCATAGTCACTTTCTAGAATCTATAATTTAAAGCCATATTTTTGTTCTGTTTCAGCTGTTTAATGTTAATTTCATATTAAAATAGATTACCAACTCTCCTTCTCTAGTATCCACATAAAAATGTAGTTTAATATATTTCAAATATTGATTTTTCTTGCATCCAGAAACTCTATATTTAACACTGAAATTTTCTTGAGAAAGGATATCCTGCATAATGTTTTCATCTAAAAAGGGGACAAGTAAGAAACAATCCATTTATATATA
>NW_004567102.1:40560278-40598297 GCF_000260355.1 Condylura cristata
ATGTATAAATGTGTGTATGCATGTATGTATGTGTGTATGTATGTATGTATGTATGTATGTATGTATGTATGTATGTATGTATGTATGTATGTATGTTTTTATTCACCTTACCTCCAAACACTCGAAATGTCAAGAACTTTATAAAGGTGTTCTAATGTGGTTTTCTAATGTCAAATTCACATTAAACACTTTGGATTAACTGTCAAGCTAACAAATTTACTTTTCTACATTCTCAAAGAGTTAAATTTTCTCTGAGAAAACATCACTAAATAATACCTCCAAAATTCATCTAACCTCAGAATTTTCAAAATAGATAGACTTAGCACTTTGGTGGTAAAGTGGTAAACAGAGTGCCTTCCAAAAATACAGGTTTTAGTCTTAGCTGAAAAAAAAAAAAGTTAAAAACTAATCAGAATGTGTATCATTAGTTGTGTTTCCAAAATTGTTGACATTTCAACATGCTTAAAGTGACTTTCTATCATATGTTGCTGTAGACCAGAACTCAGGAAAGTAGCAGTCTGGAGAGTTCTGAGTACATCAGAATCTGCCATACCTGATCTGGGCCCAGACAAGGTTTTATACAGCATGTGTCTCAGTAAGTATTATGTAAAAATTCTGGTGCACAAAATCCTCATCAGATTCCAGATACTTCTAACTTCTTTGACAAATGCAAAGGGAGTGTCGGGTATTTTTCACCCAATTAACCTGGAGTGTAAATAGGTTTACTTCTATTTATAGTCTTTCTCCAATCAAAGTTTGGGACAGAAATAAGGAAGACAGACACTAGGGGTAGTGAAAGGAAAAAATCCAGGCAACATCTCCTCTACACATAACCTTCATTTGTACACTTATAGAAGGCAATTTTTCTGTTCAGTCCAACCTAGTCAATATGGGTTAATTTTGTATAGTTAGCTACACCACAGTTCTCAATATAGGTAAAAAAGGTGATTTTTAGTACAAAGGCAACCCAGCATAGATTTCCAGGAAATTTTATCACCTCTGATGGTATGTCAATAAGCCTGTTTTGTCTATATGTAGAAATGATACCCCTGAATTTAATGTAAAACATTAACAACAAATTGAAGAATTTGGAAACAGGTGTTTCTTAATGAGACACTTAGTTCCAAGAGAAAAGACAACATAGTTGTCTAATATTCTGTATTTCTAGTCCTGGCTTTGTCACACACCAGTCATATAAAATGAACCCATCAAGCTATCATCTTCAAACCTTGATTGCCTCATTTGCAGATAAGGGGTCAAGGGATGTCACATTTTATAAAATCTAGGATTGTATAAAGTATTTATGAAGGAAAAAAAGTCTAATTTGGTAGTTATACCTGCAAATATGAATGTGGTAAAACAGGTCACAAGAAAACTGAGTATCTCTTTTGCCAAATAAAAATAAAGATAATACATATAAAGATTATCATATTGGATAGAGAGAATTTGGCATGCCTATTTAAAAAACGGTGGGCATAGATCTAAACACCAAAATAAATCTAGGAGCAAATCACATTTTTGAGAAGCTAGGTTCGACTATAACCTTATGAGGGTGATTTTTATTTAACATAAAGTTATCTTCAAAACGGTACAAAAAGAAATAATTATAGAACTTACTCAAAAAAAATAAATATATTTATTTATATTTACTGATGGCGCAACAAACTAGGACCAACACTGCAAGCTAGCCGCAGCCACTTCAGTGTGAGTTCGATCCTCGCCCTGAAGGATGCACATGGCGCCCCAGACATCTCCTGACCTGCCCGCTGCTCCTGTCAGCAGTGTACTTCCTCGACCTGCCTGTTCTGCTCCCTGTTCTGTCTCTGGTGAAGCTCTCACCGTCCCTGCACCTCTGGCCTGTACCCCAGCTTTGTATACATAAATAAATAACTCTTTAAAATAAATAAGTAAATTTATTTTAAATATGCGATGAACTTTTCCATGTACCCTTTAGGAAGCCATCTTTGTACTCATGCTTTTAATTTTCATTAAATTAAATAATTACACCACACGTACAATTATTCTTACCTAAGATCAATATGTTAAAGTGTCATGGGATCTCTCATTGTTTACTTTAGACCCAGAATCAAATGGAAACATTTAAAAATTTTACTATCACAAGGGAATTTATACTTAGAACCTAAATATCATAAGTTACACAAAGTCACTCCTTTCAGTCTATGTGGGAGATTTTGCTGGTTTAGTCATTTTAATGATGTTTCACATTTCCTTCACATTAAAACACTATTAATTTACCTTAGATTCACATCTTAGCTATGTTATAAAAAGTAACTGTACAATTTTAAAATAATTTTGATTTAATTATACAAATCACAAAGTTCACTAACTTATTAAAGCAACAAGGGAACTACTCAATTTTACCAGTCAAATTCATCATGTAGTTAATTGAAAATGTTTCCTTCTTTCTTTATTAAGTTTCTTAAAATTAAACTATTAAAAATAAATAAAATTTCCATTCCCTCTAAATTCTACAATTAATGTTTTTCCTTGAAGACAGACTAAGCTATATATCATACAATTTCAATACTGCATCTAAATATCAACATCCAATAATACGTGTTTTCAAAACTTGAAATTTGCTTTCATCTCCACTGTCGTTTATGGTCACTGCTACCAGCATTTCAAAAGAACTAGAGCGTGTAATCACAGTGTTAACAAATAGTATGGTTTTTAGATCATATCAGATATTCAAATAACAACTAAAAATTGAGGACTTAGAACTTTTAAGAATAATTATTCTGTACTTTTTAACTGGAGAGTATAGCTTTATTTCAATTATTACAGTGTACATATCTATATACAATTCTTATGTATTAAGTGTGTATTTTATATATAGTAATTAGTTTTATTGCCTTAAAAAGACAATTATTTCATAATCAATGACAAAGTCTATCAAGTTTTGTGTTCTCTTTCATTATTCTAACATATATTCACTAATACACATTGAAAATATTAACAGAAGAAAATATTAATCACATGATTTCTACCATTTTCTTTCATCAGGAACTTATTGTATACAGTGAATTTGTATTTTTCAAAATCCTGTTTTGATCTTGTTTCACATTTTTTAAGTAGTCATCTTTCTGGCTCTAACTTTCCCCTCCCCCCCCCAACAATTTTAAAGATAAAATATAAAGGAAACACAAGAATCTACAGAAAGGAGAGGCTTAGGTATACTAGAAAAGTTAAGCAATATAATCAGTGTAGATCTGTGCAAATAATATCCAAAGCTAAGTTCCTGGGGGGCAACAATGTTTCTAAATGATTTAAGAAAAATCTTAGAAGATTGGGAACCAACACAAATCATACAGAGGTATAACTAAAGGGTCAGATTATCAAGAACCCAAGAGAGCAACCTTTCTTGGCAAACAATATGAAGTAATAGAAAATGAGATAAAGCCAGACTTCTGATTTCAACAATTCATTTTGATGGTAACATACCAAATTTGAGCTTCAGGGTTGTCCCTAAGAAGGTAAACTGGGTGACAGTTATAAGACCCTTCGGGGTAGCGCAGCACAAACTTTCATGTGAATGTCAGATTGCCTGGAGGTATTACTAACACACACATTCTGATCCATTATATATGTAGTAATAACTGAGATTCTGAACAATTCATCTATTTCCTGTGATTTATGTATAGCATAATCCAATAAGAGTTAAACTGAAAAATAAAAATACATGGTTTGATGATATGAGCTTCAGTATATAGTTTTCTACTTACTTGTTAGACCCCAAATATATCTTATAACACTGCATATATTCTGAGAATGCAAACACATTACAAAATAGACTTTTAGTATGTTAGCTAACCTTAGATCTAAGTAATTGATAGGAAAGCAAGGACATTAATTGTAGCTAAATAATTAACTATATGTTTAACAAAACTTACAAGATATTTAGAAAATATATAATATCTTTTATTTCTACTACTACTACAGCATCAGTATTATCAACAATATAAAACTGGTATGTATCTAAAAGCAAGGGAAAAGGAAAGCAAAGCTAAAGCATTAGTGTTTCAAGGGAACAAGTCCATTAGAAGCATTAAACCACTATCAGGTTATTGTATGTGTCTATGGGAATAATTAAGTAAAATAATTAATTGGGAATCAAAAAGCTTCCTTTAGTTGTGATTTCATTAAGTAGTAGGGAGAAGGGATGGATCTCAACTGGATTTTTGATACACATATGTATTTAACAATTGTATGTTTATATCCTTAATCCTTAATTATATTTAAAATTGTTTATGTTCAGAACTTTAAAATATTTAAAGAGTAAATAACTTCATCCATCAATAAAATACCTTGTACTTTAGCATATAAGATATAATGATATACAATGACCTATTATTTATTTAAAACTATATTTCCTGACTTCATTTTTATTTTAGAAAGAATATACCACTATACATGTTTGGGTGGCTATTTTATACCTTCATATTTAGTAATAAGCTGTGTTTTTTTCCCTGTGAAATATTAAAGGCATATATAAATAATCTGTACTTCTTCTAATAGCCCTCTACTTAATAGAAGTTACTAAAATATTGTTGGTTTCAGACTTTAACATTAACTTTTAAAAAGCAAAATTTAGTCTGAAAGATTTGGAAGATTGTAGGATTTTGTCATCTGATTTGAAAAATAAACAAAAATGTTCTCCACTAGTCTCAAAACAGAATGATTTTAGCATTAACAATTGAAGCCTGGTTCTGCAATAATCATCTAGACTTAGAGAAACATCAGCAGAACTGATACTATTAGAGAAAATGACTCAATTTGAAGAATGCTGAGTGGATAACACTCTAAGATCCGCTTGATATAAATTAGAGCAGAGTAAAATGTGAAATTGGGTGTCATCCACTGGCCTCAACTCTCTTGTCCACTTTAATACTCACAGCTAATCAGGACTCATACCACTTGTCAAAATACCTCAGTATTAAGATGACAAGTGATGGAGACAGAAACAGAGACAATGATAGGTGGAGATGACTGCACTGAGAGCAGACAAGTAGACTCCAATCTCTCACACAGAAGGACCAATAGACCCAAACAGAGAGAACTGACAGCACTCCACACAGTAATTTCCTGTTGCTTTTACACAGAAGATACATTGCAAGCAAAGTGAGTGGCAGGCTTCTGCTGTGTTGAGGAACTATTGAATGCAGACATGGAAAGGAGTTACAGATTTCTTAAAAGGGACTATAGTGAGGTAAGGAGGTAGAGAGGGCTGCAGCAGAGAGGGCAGCACCCTGTTAGCACTGGGCTAGAGTTCTGGCTGAGGTGAATTTCAATCACTAAATTCTGTAATCCAGTGATATCCAAGGAATCATATTACGAAACTCTCATCTCTTTGAGGAAGCACTTCCTTTAGAAACAAATATAAAAGAAAGGTGTCTTTCTCTCTCAAATAATTGGTTTTGTTTATATTGTAGCAATTCTAATGGAGCTTCTTTGTCTATACAGAGAACTCTCAGGAAAACAGACAATGGAGTAGAGAAACAAATCTATAATTTAAAATGCATTAGCATATATTTAAAAGATATTTGCAAAACAGGTTTTTTTTTCCATTTTGCAATGACTATCAATGATGTTTAATATTGTTTTTCTTATATTTTATCATTTTAATGAACAAAATACGTTATAAAGACTTTCTGATCTAGTGCTATTTTACAAATGAGGAAACACAGAAGAAAAAATAACTAGCCATATGGAAATTTTCCACTTAAAAACCACTCAATACACACTATAACCATATCTTCAAGTATATTTGTGGTAGTTTTACTTAGATTTGCCAAATAATCATATTATGTTTTATTTCTGTAGTTCTAGAAGTTTTCTTTCCCAAATCCAAGGTGAGTACAATTTTTAAATTATGCATTGATGTAGAGAGTAGTTCAAGACCACTTGACTTAACTTTAGGTTATGTTCTTTTAAATGTATATTCAGATTCAAATTCAGATCAAACTACTAGAAATGTCATCTAATGGAGGAAACTCAGAATGTACCTAGTTATCAGGGAGTTTAACATGATATACAGCATGTGGAAGCTCTTGAATAGTCTTATGTTTTTCCCATTTTCATGCACAATAACAATACCCGACAAGATTTAGACTGGCACAAGTATATTGTCTGTCAAAGGTGCTTCATGATTTATTTGGCTCTTAGTCTACTCACATTACTACAAGCTCTTTGATACACAGAGCACAAAGCAGCTTAACACTGTTGCTATTAGTGTTCAAACCACACTGAAAACACTTCATTAAACAGCCTACTGCAGTGTAATTGTTTAATAATATTTTGATTAGGTTGTTTAGTAGACAATCCATGCTGTAAAACACTCTCTTGCTGTCAAGTGAATCACTGGTAAAAAAGGCTACTGCAAAATATTTAAGAGTGTCTTAAAAAAGAAATCAAAGTAGAAAAAAAAATCCCAAACCCTAAGTCATTCTGCTCCTATTACCCACTACATTTCTTTCCTATAGCTCCTATAAGAAATCATTTCAAATTATGTGACTTAGAACTATAAAAATTTACTTTATAGTGCTGGG
Source organism: Condylura cristata (assembly GCF_000260355.1). Taxonomy (NCBI): domain Eukaryota; kingdom Metazoa; phylum Chordata; class Mammalia; order Eulipotyphla; family Talpidae; genus Condylura; species Condylura cristata. The sequence continues at coordinate 40,566,845 of NW_004567102.1, forward strand.
GCCAGAAGTCTAACATGGATCTCATAGGCAAAGAAAGATTGGCACCAGCAAAGCTGTAAACCTTTATGGAGGACCTAAGGAGGGCTTCATTTGCGTCTTGTTGTGTCCTTCCAGCTTGTAGAGCTTTCCAACTGCCCGTGTTACCTCGTCCTCTTTCTTCACCTTCAAAGCAGTAATGGTCAGTGAAGTATTTCTCACATAGCATCACTAGGACCCTATCTTTTCTGATTATTTTCCTCTTTGTAGTGATCCATGGGTCCACCCAAATAATCGAAGATATAGTCCCTTTATTTTAAAGTCATCTGACTGAAACTGTAATTCCATTTGCAACTGTAATACACCTTTGTCATGTTCCACACATTGTTAACAGGATTCAGGGATATGGACATTTTGAAGGGTCGTTATTCTACCCATTCTTACCATATTATTGTAGTGCTTCATGAAAGTTTTAGAAAACTCATATTCCATATTGAAACATGCTTCTTTTAACAAGCAGTTGAATGAGAAATTTGAAAGGACTATGTGCACATCCATTTTCCTGGGTCATTTTTATTTTACTATAGAATCTAATTTTAAGGGTTAATTTCAAGAAAATACTTTCATTCAAATGATACCAGATGCTTAACATGGGAAATATTATAATATTATCAGTGCATGTTACCCTATGAACCATAGTTATAATGGTGAGGACTTCTTTGCACAAGAGAAAATACTGGGTATTTTAGCAGTATTTTATACCCAAGGGATGGGTAACTTTGGGTCTTTTATTGAGAAACTATATATCCTCTCTTCTCTTCTCTCTCTGCATACCAATCCTATTAAGGTTCTTCTGCACTAAGAGAATGCTTTGTCTTTAAGGGACAAATGGCAGAACCCCTTTTGAGTTTGCAAGTCTGAGATCCTGGGATACTATACAGTCTGCATAATAACAGAATGCGATCTGATCTGATTCCCCCCTTACTGTACTGAGATGTTGCATATCTATAGATATAGAGCAAAGTCCTCTTTGTGGTATGCATGCTATGGTATGATGTTATAAACTATTACAAGTCACCTTTTTTTTTAACTTTTGCTGTATGGTTTCTAAATTAAATTGTTAATGATTTTATTTTGCATTTTATTCATTTAGGTTGTTTTGTATTAATGCTATTAAGTCTTCATCCTCTATATACTAATAGTAATTCAAGAAATACTAGTACCTCTTGATACAACTGGGTTTTCATGTGAATCTATTTTTTTATTTTTTACTTTAGTATAAATAACAAAACTTTAATAGATGTAGTCCAAGTTGACTGAGAGCTCTTGGACTATTTATCCCCTGACCCAAACCTATTTAATATCCTTCCTGGGACCATGTAAACTACACAGTTGATTTAATGCCCTTGATATCTACACAAAATATCCTAGGCAAAAACTGAATGAGGTTAGGCAAAAAATTTCTAGTAAGGGTGGTCATTAGTGCTACCAAAAATATTTCAGACATTTAAGTTGTTTTTTTTTAATTTAGGATATTTAATATTTTTCATACAAAAAAATGCAAAATGCTGGTGTGAGGCACAAATAAAAGTGAATCTTCTCTGGGTGAAATTTAGTGCATCCCACATTATATTGTCTTCAATGAGTAAGGTTCTCAAGCTCCACGGCATAGACTGGTAGTTTGTAATTTTTAATTTTGCATAAAAGCAAAATCAAACAAACAGAAAGCCCTTAGCTCAAATTTCATTAAATATATGTTATGAATCAGTCAGCATCACAATTAGGTCCACTCCTTCTTTTAATTAGTATTTTCTATTTGTCCTTTTAAAATGTCAACTACTGGTATGCATTTAATTGTTTCTTGATGCCAAATTTCATACTAGAGTGTGAAGCTATGTTATTATCATTATATGTAAGGGGGAATTTCTAGTCTTTGGTATAATTGAGCATTAAAATCAGAGAACCACATAATTTAGAATCACACAATTAATTCAGCCAGAAGAAATTTAAGAAACTGTTGAGTGTGTCACATATTTACAGAAGAGAAAGCCTGGAGCAGTTAAGCATTGTTAGTGACACACAGCTAACCTTGAATCAAACAAAACAGAGCCCTCTTTTTGAATCAGTGCCCCTTTTCATGTTTTTAAAATTGATGATGTTTTTTAAATATGTACTAAAATGGTAAAAGGGTGATATCTAAGCACTTTGACAATCTGTGTATGAAAGTTCATCTCTGTACTTCCTGGAAATTAAAAATTTCAACAATGAATTTGGTGAAAGCTAACAAGGAATTGTGACTTTTTAACTAAATTATTTCTGTTTAGTATGTATTTAGAAATAACATGTGTCTGAGAAAAGTAAGAGCTGAAATAGAGAGGATCTGCTATCGGTATATGAAAATGTGCCAGTCTCTTGGGAGCTAGCAAGATTTCACCTGTCACTGAACTATGCCTTGAGCAGAATACTTTTAGAAGAGTTGAACTACAAAACTACTTACTGACATTCACATAAAGTCATTCATTTTTACATACCCATGCATATATTAACATGTGCCTTCAAGTGACAAAGGACAAAAGGTCACTTAAAGGCACTGCTCAGTTAATCTTGATAACACATGTGGGCCATTTATATAACAAAAATTATTAACATCATAAATGTACCTATTGAATACATAATCATCAATTATGAAAATGAAAAATGATTGTTTAATAAAGGAGTACCTTCAATACTGGACAATACTAGTTTAATGACAAAAATAATTTTGTATTGTCTTTTGATTTTTTTTTTTTTTAAGAAGAGGAAAGTGGTGGGAGTCAAGTGAAGGAAGTTTTGTTTCTAGGAATAGCCTAATATCTGTAATTATAAAACTAGGAGACTAGGAGAGTCTGCTTTGGTTATAAGAAAGACATGAAAATGTTTTTTCTAGAAGTTAGGATAGCAGCCAAACTTACAAGAAACATAGCATTTAGGGCATTATAATTTATCTTATCATTAAAACTTTATTATTTATATCTTAATTATTTTAGAAATTATGGTAGGACATATTTGTATAAAATGTATCTATTAATTATACATAATTTTTGGAAGCTAAGCTACTTAATGAATGTGATTTTTATACAAGCACATGTACACACAAAACACAGAATGCTAAGAGCTTTAAAATATCTGTTTTCCTTGATTTAGGTGTCATCTATTTTCCTTATGTGAAATTCATCAAATATCAAGATCTACAAGTAAAGAGGAGTTGACACATTTCTTTGTTTATCATTGATAAATATCTAGCATGAAACTTGAGGAATTAAATGATTATCCAAGTCATTGCTTGACATAAAAAAAAGTGATGAATAATATAGAACAATTATTAAGCTGACACAATTCCAGCAAAACAAATTAGTCCAAGATATGCAATCATCCTTATGTCCTCATAAGCTGAACATTAACTATAACTGCTTCCAACTGGGAGTCTTTAAATGAGTGTGGCTCCTACTTATAATAAAATCAAAATGATAAAACATTGTTTTGTCATTTCACAATCTTAAACTAGTATGACAAAATATGCAGCAATGTTTGATTTGGCTATTGTTTCTTTAGTCAGTCAGTTGTTTATCATGTTTATAGATCAATATTTAACTGTTACCTAATGACTCCAAGTCTTAGAGCACTGTGCAGAATATGTTCAGTCAAAACCTAAATTCAATTATAGTACTTTATCTAATAGATAAAGCAGGGGAAGTGTCATTGAGTTAATATCACTCTTTCCACTAGTAAACACATGCATGACTAATGCATATTTTAATTAACAAGTGTGATATTATTTAACAACTATAACAAATGGAACATAACTCTTAAGATGGGGCAAAATTAATCAAGCTCTGGAAAAATCTTAGATCAGTCCTGTGGACAAATTGGCATATTCTCATTGGATAGGAGAAAGCTATTTATTTTTGTAAGACATTATTTAGAAAGTCAAGGTTTTGTCCCTTATTTTAGTGAGTTTGCATTTTCATCTAAATATAATTTTTTAAAATAATGTTTTCATTATTTTCTATCAGTTGGATTTTTATTTTCAGAACTCCTATTTTAAAAATTCTTAATGAGGTCCTCCCTGGTGGTGCAGCGGTTTAAAGCACAGCACTAAGAAGCTAAAGCCACTTCTGCATGAGTTCGATTCCTGCCTGCCCCGGAGGTGACCACATGGCATGGCAGACCTCTCCTGACCCACCCGCTGCTCCTCTCAGCAGTGTACTTCATCCATCTGCCTGTTCTGCTCCCCACTCTGTGTCTGGTGAAGCCTCTTGCCGCCCCTGAGCCTCTGGCCTGTACCCCAGTTCTGTATGCAAAAATAAATCTTTAAAAAAAAATTCTTAATGAACAAGCCAAAAAATATCATAGCACAGCTAAAATAACAAAGCATCTATTATTTAAAAATTGGGCAAATGTGTAGTAAGGATTTTTAAATATTTTCCCAGAAAAATATATATATTTAATTGGTACTCACTGTTTAGCTTCATAGAGATTCAGGATTTCTTGCAGCCTAAATAAATAAACAAGACACATTTAAAGTCCTTTTTCTATTACAGTCTTCCATTATGACTACCTAAATATTGCTGGAGGTCAGGGGTGATGCAAAGTTAGCAACTAAAATAATAATCGTTATTTCAATTCTACATTTCTTTTAAAACATTTCTTTTTAAGTTCAGTCTTTTTCCCTTAATATGTTCCCTCAATCTCCATAAACATCTTTCCCAAAGGTATGTGACAATTTTAAACAAAATTATATTTGTTGGGACTAACTATAAATTCATTTGATTAAGAAAGAAAATTTATCTTGATTTATTTTTAAGGTTGGAACTTTTTAAAAAAGAAGTTGAATATCCAAACAGTGATTTCTTAATACTGCAGTGTCACTTTCAGCAATGAAAAATGTTTTTGTTGGGCCTTCCTTGGTCACGCAGTGGGTTACAGCACAGCACTAAGAAGCTAAATCCACTTCTGAATGAGTTTGATCCCCACCCCGGAGGTGACCCACAGGGCGTCCCAGACCTCTGTTGGTCCGTTCACTGCTCCCCTTAGCAGTGTACTTTGTCAGCCTGTTCTGCTCCCCATTCTGTCTCTGGTGAATCCTCTCACCGTCCTTGCACCTCTGGCCTGTACCCCAGTTTTGTATGCATAAATAAATAAATCTTAAATAAAAAAGAATAAAGAATTTGACTTGGTGAGAAATGAAAGGAACAGTAAAAGTAGAGATTACTAATAGAGAGGGCTTCCACTCCCCAATGTACTCAAAGAAAGAGAAAAAGCTTCAAGTTATTTTTGATGCCACAGGGACCCCTTTTTCACTACCCAGCTCAGAATTCAATTTACTAGCTTGTTTTTCAGTTGGGTTGTCAGAAAAAGACAGATATGTCTTCAGTGTTGATGCAATGCATTCACCTGATCTAAGGGAAAATTCAAAACTGATTTTCACCATGCCTTTGAAATCAGATAAATTTTTACATTCAAAAATTCATGAAGAGATCAAGTCATTGACTCCTGTTAAAATTAAATAAGTGTTTGAAGATTAAAATAATCTTCTCTCCAGTTGTACCCCAATTGTATTTCTTATATGTCCAGTCTATTAGTTTGAGTTAATTTGAAAATGATTCTATAACTTAAATGTAACGATCTCCATCATCTGTGATTATATATAGACAACCTAAAAAAATTAAAAAATCAATCTTACTTTGAAAGTACAATTGTTCCTGTTATATTAATCAATACAGTCCAACATAACACATATTTAAAAAAATAGACACCTAAAAATGAATATCCCAAGTTTATACATTGTCATTTTAAAGTTTTAAATTTCCTTTTCCTTGCATTGACAATATAGGAAATGTAATTACCTCATGTAGATACTTAGTCCACTATTGATTATGTTAAACTGCCCAAACTATGAAATCATACCTTTAACTATCCCATGTTACCAGAAACCTTCTTCAAGTCAGACACAATTTATAAATGAGAGTTAAAATTCATGGAGCAAATAAATGAGGTCCTCAGAGAATAAGAATATTTAAATGACAAAATTATAAGTTTTACTTTTAAAAATATTTACTGACTACTGAGTTGACAGTCAAAGTATTTGGTGTGCACGTATGTAGACAATGGCAATATGCCATCAAAAGCAACTGACTGTGGGTTACAAATGGAAGGGGTCCAGTGTACTGTGGTAAAGATTATGGATGGTCTGGTGAAGACGTGTTGTAATATACATAGGAGATGAGAACATGTACCGCCTAAATTATCTACAGTGTCTACAGTGTTGTAGACCAATGTTACCACAACAAGAAGAAAAACAAGAGTCTCCCTGGTGGCCTGGGGTTAAGTCTCTTTGCAATCACCCTGACTGCCAGCCAGAGCTGACCCACACTGGGTGTTGCAGACCTCTCCTGTCTCACCTGCAGCTCCTCCATAGCAGTGTATGGCAATAAATCCACTTGCTCTGTCTCTGGTGAATCTTCTCACCCCCATACCTCTAGCCTATACCCCACTTCTTCTATGCAAAAATAAATAAAATAATTTTTAAAAACTATAAAAAGAAAAGCAAGACATGTATTAACCAAAAGATATCACTACTACTTTTTAAGTAACTCGGGTACCTCTCCCCAAACTAACGCCTGTTAATCCCCACTCTAAGTTTGCATATTTCTGAGTTTGCCTAAAACACTTCTGTACCATCTGTTGATATATCTAAATTCCTTAATACATACCATTTACTTATAAATATCCGTCACTTCATATAAATGGAGTGCCACTACTTATAGCAATTTCAGTACCTGGCTTTTGTATCCAGCTTTACGTTTTCATTCACTTTGTTACCTCTACTTAAAAGTCTTCTGGTTCACATGTAAAACCAATGAGAAGTTTCTTTAGGAATATCAGTGGGGATAAAATTCCCTGGGTTATGGTTAAACCATCTTCTATTTACTAATAATTCCCAATTATTTTCCAAAGTACTTGTACTAATTTTACCCTATAAATATGAGAGCTTGTCATTGTTTTAAATTTCTCCAAACATTTAATATCGCCAAAGGTATAATATATCTGCAAATTTAGTAGAAATGAAACTATATCCCATTGTAGGCTTATTATAGCTATTACTAAGTATAACTAAGTTAAGCATATTTTATAGTTATGTGCTGTTTGAGTATTATATTAAGTGACTATTCAAGACAGTTATATCATTTTTCATTACCCATATTTTAAATATATTCATTTCCTTAAACAAACATTTCCAATTCCATCTATAATTTTAATATTAGTTGCTAGTTCTAGATATTCTCTCTTTTCCCCAGACAAGAGCTCATGTTACTTTATTTCCTTGTGTACTTTATGATTTTTGACTATAAGCTTATATTTTAAATAACACCATCAATTCAAATGGTTTGAAATTTTTTCCCAAAGGCAAATTTCTGCAAATATTTGTTTTTGCTTCTACAAGTCCAATGGCAACATTAGTCAGCAGCATCAGTCACTAGCACTAAGCTAAATGAAAAGACATGCAAACTGGAATCATGAATAGAGGATAGAGGTCATATTTAAAGTCACTGACTTTTGATATTCAGAAGGAAGACCTCTATTATTTTGGAAGGGTGGGAGACTTTCAACTCACTGCTAGGGCTTTAAATAAACTTCTATTTGGTGATTTGGGGGAATAAGTTTGATTCAAATTTATGTAACTAATGATGCCATTTTCACTCTTAGACTTATAGAAGTAGGTTCTCAATTAGACTATGATTTTGGCAGCCTGTAGTGACTGTTTAATAGATACAGAATGCTCAATTTTGCTTATTTCATATTTAACACGAAATCCAGTTTAGCACTACAAGATAATAAATTAATTTACTTTTTGGCTTCTTAATATTTTATGAGCTCATTTATTCACTTTAAATTAAAAATTTATATTTTAACTTGTTCTTTTTGTTTAAAGATTTATTTATTTATACATTCAGAGCTAGAGTACAGGTCAGAGGTGTGGGGGATGAAAGGATTCACCAGAGAACAGGCAGATGTACTAAAATACACTGCTGAGAAGAGCAGCAGGTAGGTCAAGAGAGGTCTGCCACACCATGTGGGTCATCCCTCTGGCTGGGAACTGAACTTGTGCTTCAATGGCTTCCATAGCTTAATAGCGCCATGCAATCAGGGAGGGCCCCATGAATTTTTAATTTTAAATAAAATAGCATATAAGACATTTTGAAGAAGATATTTTAATGAGAAAGTCCAGTCTGACCTACTGATAGAAATAAAAAGATTAATATATAATTATTTATGACTCTAAAAATAAATAACACAAAATAATAAATCATTTATTTTTTTGAAAATACTCTGTTTAGCTGACCTTTAGCAGAACTTTATGTAACTGTCTCCATAATCTCATTATAAATATTAAAAGAGGCATATTTATGTATTTATGAGGATTTCTTGGCATAGAAAAGTATTCAATAATGTGGTAAATATCTCACAAGCAAGAAATAGTAAAGTATGTATTTAAATGTATGTAGCTTGATTTCATAAAACAGAACTGTAACTGCAGATTTATTTTCTGGTAATAATTTATTCTTTTAAGAATACTGGTAACTATTTTTTTTTTTAGGAAAAGATTTATTTATACATCACCAGAAACAGCATGTGTTGATTTTAGAAGTACAATGAGAGCATTCCATTTTGATGCTGCTATTTAATTTTATTTCTAATCACTATTAAGCAATTTATGACCCCAGAAATTCAATCACACATCATTTTTCATTAATCAGCATGGCAAGGCTATTACAACCAGACAAGTAACTTTTCAAAACTTTTTTCCTAAACCAAATAATCATGAAGATTCACTCATCAGTAATTGCAAACTTTAATTCAAGTAAATATAATCAGATGAAGTTTCAAAGAAAAGGTAAGACAAATAAAAAATAATAGTCTTCAAAAATATTTTACCTAACATCAAAGTAAAATTCTATACAGTTTGCAGTAAGTTAATATTGTCCTTTACAAAAATAAATTACTGATCATAGGGAATATTTATTATCTTATTACCTATCAAAAGTGTACTGAACAGAACCATAGATATGGAGGTAGGTAGATAGTTCAATAGATAGAGCCTCTCATAAAAGTGTTTTTGATGTACTGAAATCTTTATCATATTTTATAAAGCAACTATAAACCCTTCATTTAGAAGTTAAATACTTTTATTGCTAAGCACTCTTCTCCTATTAGCTTATATTTAATTTAAATTGAAAATATCCAGTGCCTGAATCACTGGGAACAAAAATAATGAAAGAATTTAGGCATGAAATAGCAGACAGTATTTTTAAAATGTTATAAAAAGGAGTGCATTTTAAGGTAATACATTAATATACTCTGAGTAGGTAAGACAAGTAATATTTATTATCTTAAGTCACTAAAAATTTTTATTTATTTTTATTTTCTTACTTTGTTGCTCATTTTTGTACGATATTTGATTTCTCTCCTCAGGTGTGGTCTCTGAAATCTTCCACCACCACATCACCCATGAATGGCAGTATTAGTCTTCTCTAAACAAGTAGTATAAGCATGTGAGTTAAATAATAAACAATGGAATTGTCAATCTATCACTGCAATTTTTATCTACTAAGAATCTATCTTTTTTTTTTTTAGAATGAACATCTAATTTTAGCTAAATAGTTACTTGCTCTAAGTTTAATCAATGACTTATTAAACAACAAAAGTGTTTCCAGTAGAGGAATCATCACTTAGAAACATTCTAGAATAACATTCTTCCTTTAGATTTTTTTAACTTAGATCCAAAAATGACTCTACTGTACCTTCTTCCCATTGAAACTTTTGGGCATTTTCAATGACCATGTTTTCTACCATGTGAAAAAAAAAACTCAATTTTTAGTGAAAGAGGAGTATTTAGTAATACAAATTTGGTAAATATTTCATAAGTTAGCATGATATAAATAAATATGATACTGACTTTACATTTTATAAATTCATTATTCTGGTATAAAAATGTTCTCTAATGCTTTTGCATAGGACTTTTATAAAACCTCATCATGTAGTACAACCACTATGGAAAACTGTTTGAAGGTTCCTCAAATTGCTAAACATGGAGCTTCCCTATGATCCAGCAATCCCACTCCTAGTTATCTACCCGAAAGACACAAAAACACTGATTCAAAAAGATATCTGCATCCCATGTTTATTGCTGCTTTATTCACAATTGGAAAGACATGGAAACAGCTGAAATGCCCAAAAATGGATGGCTGGATTAAAAAGATGTGATACATATACAAAATGGAATATTACTCAGCAACCAAAAAAAAAAAGAAAAAGAAACACATGTCTTTTGCAGCAACATGGATGGAGTTGGAAAAGATCATGCTTAGTGAAATAAGAAAGAAAGAAAAGGGAAAATACCAGATGGTTTCTCTCATAGCAGGATTATAACAGGCGAGAAAATAATAATAATAATAATGAACAGCTATATACCACAGACTTTTTATAGGGGTGGAGTGGGAAATGGGATCAAAAACAGTGGGGGGAGGGAAATGCACTGGACTATGGTGATGGCACATGGGTGATTTGGTGATGGGAAAGCCAAGGGGATTGCAACTGAGATGGAAAAAAATCACAAAAATATGTAAAAATAAACTACTATAAAATTAAGAAAAAAAAACTCATCATGTAAAGGAATAATGTCTTATAAAACCAAATAAACATGCCTCTTGGAGATTGCTGGAAGCAATGCTGGCAAGAAGGAGAAAACAGAAGAATCAATATCATGAGATTTCCTAGTAAGCATTTTGAATTGTCTTTATATGATAAAAGCTGTTCTTCTCCAGACCTTACCAAAAAAAAAAAAAAAAAACACTAAAATATATATTTTTTAAGTTATAAACACCTAAAGGAGAAAAGGAAGGAGATAGCAATACATAATAGATTTTAACTATTTTTAATAACATAGCTAATTGTGAGGTGATTAACCAACAAATTATTTTCCAAAATCCCATAACAGCAAGTTTTCAGATTGAAAATGTTCATCAAATGAGGAAAGTGTGTACAAAAGACACACTTGCACACACACACACACACACACACACACACACCTAAGCAGGTCTTTATGGTATTTCAGAGTCTTACAATGCACTACACTAGTAGGAAAAGATAAATTTTAAATGATAATGGTGATAGAAGTTATTCCATTTTGCTTGATTTTAATAGGAAAGCCTCTAGATTTTCCTAAGTAAATTAGGTCCTCCTCAAATGTAGAATTTTAGACTATTATATATGAACTCATTATTTTGAATATATTTCTGCAGTCTTTTTAGAGGTTTATGTCACTAATGACAAGGCTTTAAATGTCTAATTTCCATTTTCCTTCAAGCATTTTGTTTTTCCTCTCATAGTTTTATGTTATTTTATCTGCATTTTTTTCAATAAACTGAATAACTTTTACTCATCCCATAAGATGCAGTAGTATTTCATTCTGTATTCAATCATTTATATTCTGGAAACATCCTCAGCAATTAGCTCTTTGGTCATAGCACCTCACTTATTTTGTTTGTTTGTTTTCTCTTTATACCCATAGATATAGTTGCTTCTTAATCCATATTTTACACTTTTTTTTTATCTCTGTACACTGTACTCTAGAAGGTATTCATATCGCTAGCTCTCAGGTTATTCAGTTCCTCTCTTTAAATCCATACTATTATTTTCTGTCTATTGGATTTTTCAGTGCCATGATTACATTTTTTTTTTATTTCTAAGTTCGAAATTACTACATTTTTAACACCCTACCTATGCCTCTTCATAATCTAGTAATCATGTTTCCTCAATTTTTATCAACTTTCATTTCCTAGAATTAAAATGTACAGAACTTTTATTCATATGTTCTATATTTTCTACTTTCTTGACTTTAGTGATCTCTGATTATTAAGTCTGTAGAACAGACTCCAGTGTTGTCAAAAAAAAAAAAAAATTCAAAGTTGATTTGTGGGCTTTATAGTTGGTATATGGAAGCTTTTCTTCGAAGGGGGTTTGGTGTTTAGTGTGTTCCCTCCCCATGTTATTATTAAAATGCTACTTGCCTCTCCGACTATGAGGACGCAGTTTCTATTAGTGGATATGACTGCCTCTCTGTTGAACTTTTAGGCATCACCTTTTAGGTTATATATCAGGGAAAGAGTTAAAGCTATTTCAGTCACTACTATAGACAAAACTATTTGTATATATAGTAGTTTTTTACAGAGAACTGGTTTGGGTGCCATTTCATAGACTGGGCTGCTTTCTTACTGGCTTCAGATCCTATATGTGCTTCAGTCCAAAATTGTTAATGATGCTATTGACCCTAAGCCATGAGCTACTTCATTTTCCTTTTATAAAAAACCATATATGTTGTTTAAAATATTTCAAATACAAACAAAACAGAACATTCTAATAGGAATTCAGAAGAATGTTTGAACTATATACATATATACTTCCATTGATCATAGATCATTCTATTGAACTATTAACTCTAACACACTAAGACATATAGGACATCATAATAAGATCTTTGTTTATAAAGGAATGTAATGTCAGTAATAATTTGTCTACAAAATTTCAACTGACTGTTTACAAGATATTTAAATTATGGTGCTACATATTTTAATAGAATAGACTTAACAGACTAACAGAATATCTCATTCAATAATACAAATTTTTAGCAAGTGCATATTGAAAAATCTCTAGGATAATTATTAGGTCACAAAGCACACCTTAGCAAATTTAAGAGATTCAAATAACATCAAGCATCAATTCAGACCTTAATAGTACAAAAGTATATATAATTACAAAAAGAAAATTGATTAATTCAGAAACATGTGGAGATTAAACAAAATTTGTTGAACAAACAATGGGTCATAAGTATTTCAGAATAAAAAAAAATATCTTGAGAAAAATGAAAATGGAAACAAGCATACAAAAAATTGTGGGAAGTTTACAGTAATAAGTACCTATGCCAAGGGGGGGGGAGAAACAAGATGTCAAATAATCTAAATTCATAATTTTTAATATTATAAACAATTTTTCACGTCTAGTGTGTATTTTTATAAAGGGTTTTGTGGTTTTAAATAATACTTCAGCTAAAACACAATTTTACAGTAAGATGTCTCCTGGAGGATCAGAATAACTCATTGATATGAATACAACAATTTTTCAATAATATATAGGCCATTCTGTTTAATATTTTTATCTCTAAACTATTACAATATTTATCTTCTCTATACATTATGCAATAGAACAAGAGAAAAAAGCACATCAGATTTGGAACCTATCAACTTCCCCTAGACTACAAAAGGAAATACCTGAACATAATTTACCCCTTTGAAAACTACATAGATCAAGTTTTCTTAAATTTTTTCAAATACTATTAATATTTTATAAGTAAATTGAAAAAGTCTTTTTTACAAAGATATGGGTTAAGTTGAACCAAAATTTCTGCTTTTCTTACAGAAAGTAGACAAATCACAATAAATAAAAAGCTTTGGGTATGACAACAGATGTTAATTAGGCTTACTATGATGATCTTTCTCAAAGCTTACAAATATTTGTTCACTGTTGTATACCTGCAACTAATGCAATATTTAAAAGAATAAACATTATTTTTTAATAAAAAAAAAGACATGATTTGAGCAAACAATGATTTTCAGAGTTTGGGGAGTGACTGTTTACTACTTACTATGTCCAATAACTAATTTTGACATGAAAGAATATGTTGGAGGCAGCTTTTTATACCTTGCATATAAACCAAATAGAGAATTTATCATTTGTGCAGGAAATTTTGTTTGCAGATTTCATACATTGATAATGTGTTTTTTCTAATTATAAAAATGCTCTTTTTTTTTTGGAATTTTGCATGAGCTTCCAAGAGACCTAAAATATTCAGGTATTCATTCCAACTTTCAACATCCTTTGTCTTAAAACTGTAAACTCACTAGAATGTCTAACTCTGAAGAATTACTTCAGCAATGCCCATAGAATAATTTATGAAGCTACCATTCCTTTTGGGCCTGGTGTGTAACCAGTACAATGATCTTCCTAGTTCTTTTTCCTCTAGGCTGTTTCCTGAGGTGACAGAATGGCTCTATTATTGTTTTACTGTAGCTATTTAAAAAAATTCTGGGCCCTCAGGATCTCATTCAAACTTTTGTTCCAAAGTACTTAGATGAAATCAAATATCATGAAATATTTACAATCTGTACTCAAGCTACGAAAGAACACTTTGGGAGGGGAATAAGGAAATAAAGACTAAAGATAAGAGAGCATAGAATTGTAACAACCATTCTAAGAGTTTAAGCTCTGCTTGGTAGAAACTATCTGCACAGCTTAGATACTTGCTGTTGGCAATTTCTGTTTAATCTCATCCTCTTTTGCAAGGCCTGATTGTCAATGGCTGCATTTCTAATTGTTGTCTCTGTTTGGAGGATAATTTAGGGAAATGACAAAAGAGCTAGTCCTCTTTAATTGGAGCTGATATATATTATGCTTGTAGGCCCCTACAGAAGTGATGATACTTATCCAACATTTATGGTAGAGAAAAAGAGAATGGTTTATTTATACCAATCTCATGGTGAGTCGACTGTTGTTTTGTTAGGTTAAAATAGAGTCCAGGTTTATCCCAAACAACAAAAACAAAAACTATGAAACATGATTGAGAAAGTCATGTATATATATTTTTTTAATTTGAGGAATTAGAGGCCATATCTATATCACTCAAAAGATTTGGACACATATTTGAAGTGTTCACAATAGAGGCCTGTGTAAGTGTGGCTGGCTCATACTGGAATGCAATCAGAGGTGAGGGGAGGAAATAATTCACCAGAAGCAGAATAGAGGACAGAAAAGGCAGATTTATTCAAATATACTCCTAAAGGAATCAGCGGGCTAAATGGGAGAAGTCTCAGTTGAAGGGCTTGGGGTTCCCTTTTCTAATCTGTCTTGGTGGGCTTTACATGACATAAGAAGTTAGTTTGGACTAGTTATCTGCTGGAACACCAGGTTTCAGTGCACCTTCTGCACATACAGTGTCTGGCCTGGTTCTATTGGCCCTGTTTCTACATTCCTGAATACTCAATAGCCCCCAGTTGGTCATGTGGGCCTGTGGCCAGGTTTCCATGACAATTCTCTCAGTTTCCCTTTCTTCTTTATTAATATTTGTGTCTCCCAGCTTTGCTCAGCTGAACAAAGTGTAGAGACTACAGTTTTAATTTTATTAAATTATATTCCCAACAATAGTTATATGTTGATGGATTTTGTTCTTATTTAAGCAACTAATTGTATTCTGGTATCACTGAAAGCACATTAATTTATATGATCAATATAAATCCCCATCCAGTTCCAAAACAGATCTTCTGTGAAAGTTTTGTTATTCAGTTGATTATCAATCAATATTCTACATGGTGTATATGTGAGTCACAAGTTTATGCCACATGTGTAGTTTTAGACTTTGTATCAGCACATTAATAAAAGTGAACAGAAATAAGTATGATAAATTGAATAATATATTATTGTAATGGGGTCATCCCCAGGGACAGGGGAGATTCCAGTTTCCCTGCCCCATCCAGGAAGAGTAGAGCTGAGCAAGGGGGAGGAAAAACTGGAGAGAAGACTTGGAAGGAAAGACCATGCAAGAGACTTGGAGAAGGTCCATAGAGCAGAGCCATGTGAAGAAGCTGTGCTTGCTACTTGATTTTGGAATTATACCAAGGACTTGGGGAAAATGGAAAGAAACATAGACATGGATGAAACAGACACAGGTGAGATACCCATGGGGAGATTAACAACAGCAACATTTATCTTGATTTTAATTGTGTTCTTTTCCTACTAGACTTATCTGGCCTTTCACCACTTTCCTATGTGTCCCGACCAGAAGGTACCTTAGACTTGTGCAAGTGTTTGGGCATCAGTGGCACTGCTTTGGGCCAAACCTATTTGTCTGAACATTTACTCTCTGTGGGTTAAGTAACTGTGGATATTTCACATGGGAATTATTCTTTATTTGTTCACTAGCTATATTAAACTTCTTTTCTGTTGAAGGCTTTACACTCCTTAACCCTGTCTGTAACCTAATAGATCAAAATGTTACCAACTCAACATATAGCCACTACATTAGGTATTAGTGAGATGTTTGATATTTTTAGCACTGTTCTTTAGAAATACAGGGCGCTCCTTGTTGGCACAGAGGGTTAGGATGCAGCACTGCAGGCTGGCGGCAGCCACTTCAGTGTGAGTTCTATCCCTGTCCTGGAGGTGACCACATTGCACAGCAGGTATCTCCTGCCTCACCCACTGCTCCCCTCAGCAGTGTATTTCGTCAATCTGTTTGCTCTGCTCCCCACTCTGTCTCTGGTGAAGCCTCACACCACTCCTACACCTCTGGCTCAAACCCCAGTTCTATATGAATAAATAAATAAATCTTAAGAAAGAAAAGAAAAAGAAATATACATCAGAGCACATCTCAATTCAAGCTAGATATATTTTAAGAATTTAGTAACCATATGTAGTTGTTGGCTACCACATTGGACAACCTAGATCGATACCATCTTGATAACTATAATTTTGAAAGGAGTAACTAATTTGTTGCCCTTTAACAGTTATATGAATGGATCAGCAACATCATATCTGGCAGTTTCATTCATACAAATTTCAATGCTCTCACAATTTCATCAATAGCATCTTAGTAGATTTCAAGACACACAGTATGTTTTGTAACTGACTATTCTTTTTTTATTTTATGTGTTTTTCAATATTCTGGGCATTCTTAAGTGTGCATCACTCCTAACGCCAAATGATGCCATTGTTTTCTCTTAGAAATATGAAGATTTTGATGGCCTGGATTTTTTTTTTTTTTTACTAGATACTTTACATTACAAAGAATGTATCTCAAACAGCAACATAAAATCCGACCTAATCCAACTAATGTTTAAAATTTTCTTACTGGAAAAAAAATCACTAGGTGTTATTTATTTATTTATTTTTACAACTGATTTTTACAAGAGGAGGAGGAAGGTGAAAGAAGGAAGAAGTGTAGGATGAACAAGAAGCAAAAAATAAGTAAGAAAACAGGAGAATTAGGAGAGGTAAAAAAGGGAGAAAAAAATGAAGAAGGGCAGGATCTGGAAGAGGAGAAAATAGGCAGTAACAGATGAGGGAAAGTAGGAGAGAAGCAGAGGAGAAAGAAAGCTACCAATGTCATACATTATAAATAAGCTCAAAATTATTTCACTGAAGAAAGTTGTCTTTGAAGATGCATTCCTTAATTTGACCAAAACATAACTTCATCTCCAACTTGAGACAAGGCTTTTAGTAAAGCAATTGCAAACAAACAGAACAGGGACTTAATCTGAAAACATACTTAACCCCAGTGGACTACAATGGAGGACTATGAATGCCTTGATGATGCATGTAGTATGGTACATGCATCTGAAGAAGTGTGATCCTAAACCTCTGAATCAGATACAGTGATTAAATTAATTTTACCACAAAAAAAAAGTTAATTATCCATACCTGTTGAAAAATTCATGCTGCTGCATTCTAACAGGAGGTGTCTGCTTAAATACTTTAGTGAATAAGAATTGATGATCCCAGAGGCAACATATTTTACTTGTATACTATTGTACCCACTTGAAAGTGCCCACAGTACATCACTTAGATGCTCAGGGTGCGAGTCTAGCCTCTGGAGACAATATAAATCTCTCTATAATTTATAAGATAATCCTTGAAGTGTTTGAATTTATTTATCATTAGAACTTCTTATTTATTTTCCTTTCTTCATAAAGTATAATCCCAGCCTCCATGCCTTGCTAAGACACTTTGTACTTTAAATATGTTTGAAGAATTCTATTTTCAAATGTTTTGTTCAGATTTAAGTACTCTAGATACTATCAATGATCAATTTATTGAATTGTAATTTTTTCATGATTTGAACATTATAAATCTATCAAAATGGCCTCAGAATGTCCTTACCATTATAAATTCAGTTCACTTGTCACAAATATTCACAGAGGACCAATTGTGCACCTGGCTGAATTACTGTGAGAAAAATAAATAAAATACAGCCTCTACCTCAAATAGCATATGATCCAATAAGAAAGGCAGAAACTACTATGAATTCATTCTAAGATATCTATGAGATAGAGGAAGATGATAGAGCCTGATCTGCAATAATATTGATCACATATTAACACATGAACTTAAATTATCACTTTTTTTACACATAATCTACCAAATCAATTAATCCCAATTTATAACATGGGATATGGCATAGATAGATGGATGGATGGATGAATAGACAGATAAACAGATAGATAGATAGACAGACAGACAGACAGCTATAAAGCATATATATGAAGTAATTTTCATTTACTCTAGTTAAAATATATCCATTTTCTTGTTTCCAAGATAATTTGGGATTTGAATTTTGTCAGCAAACTTTTCTTCTTTTTTTTTTAATCTGAAAAGCAGAAATGACGTGTTTTATGTAAGTCAGTAATACAGTTCATAAGATGAACTAGGTGATGGCACACTATTATTTGTACCACATGTAGCCAATAAACAAACCATTCACTAATTACTGTTTATGAAACTGAGTGGTTTACACTTCTGTGAATCCTCATCATGGGTTTCACAACCAGCTCACACTTTACCATCTTATGTAAAAGATGGAATAGAATGCTGCCTCCAAATATTTCTTGAAATAGCATATTTATGCCATTCATTTATGCTGCAATGACATGCAAACTAGACTGTGATTTCATTTGGCATGATTCTCCTTTATGGATCTATGCTGTTTTTCTAAATAACTGGTAGAAAAAATATTGACTGATTGAATCTTAAGGGATAACACATAGCAGTCACTGTCCTTTGTTGTCATCTCTGTAATTATAAATGCACAATAAATTAATGCATTAATAGAATGTATAGTAGACATAATGCATAATGGGCTATATGTAAAACTAATAATAAAAACATAATGCATAATAGAATATATGTAAAAATAGTAATATAAAAAGAATATTTCCCCTCAATCACAAAGCTGCTGGATCCATATCTGTGGTCAAAAGTAAAAAAAGAAAAAACAACGTTTCCAGCTTTAAAACAGAGAATTTTCTTATAAAAAAAATTGTTATATAATGGCCAGGAAGATTCAGAATGGTTCAGCTAACACAATATTTTAGGAACATGATCGGTTAAGAGACTTTTCAGAGCTGGTGAGGGAGTTTCACTGCAATTTATAGTATTATTTCAAAAAGAAAATGGGTTGTAAAATCCCAATAATGTTTTTTTCAAAACACAATCCAATTATAGGTTTAAATTGCCTAAAGGGTAGTTTCAGTTTCACAAAAATGTATGTGTAGGTGTATATCATGAATACTTGTTTGCTTTATATAAATTTCTGTAAAGCATGTGAGTAAAATCTGTATAATGATAAATATATAATTCAGAAAGTTTGGTGTTTTAATTAGGATCAGTCGTTTTGATTTCAATTTTTGTCTTAGCCATTACATGATTATTTAGAAGTGTTAACTAAATAAATGTTGACTTATTAAATGTTATTTTCTAAATTTACAGTTTACAAAAATAATTTCATGTACTCCATAGGCCTGAAAAATAAAGAAAATATTAGGTCCAGTATATTATGAAACACTATTTGATCCACATGTATTAACTTAGGTTATCTTCAGATGAGAGTAGGGATGAGGTATTTCTCTATCACAAGGACAATTATTTGGACAATTTCTAATATTTTGATGATCACTCATGATACTGAGAATTAGTGTCTCCTTCCCACCACCGTCTTGCATGATCCTTTGTCCCTTTCCTTCTTCCATTCCTCCCAATCTCAGCAACTTTAGCATATTTATTGGTGTTCACCCGTTTTCTGAAAGTGTTGTATGTTGAGTTTTCTGCTATTTGAATGTCTAGTATTGGTATTTTAATTGATATTTTTATCATTTTGATATACTTTGTGAACATAATTCTCATAAATTCCCTCTATTTTGTTGAAATGGCTGAATTCCATGCTTTCTTATGATTATATAATATTCCATGATATGTATGAAATGGCTGAATTCCATGCTTTCTTATGATTATATAATATTCCATGATATGTATGTATCACATCTTGATCCATTTGTCTATTGAAGAAGAATAAGTATCTTAATATGTAGCTTGTCATTCCTTGGAGGAAATTTTCCTATGCAACATTAAAAAATATTAGTTTGCTTCTTCTGCAATTATTAATGGCACTGTTAATGAATAGTTTTATATGCCTTAGCCTGTACAATGCCATACAAACTATTACATGTATAATCATTACAATAGAAATATAGTGTCATTATCCCCACTCTATAAAAGAGAAACTGTAACAGAGAGAAATAAAGCATTTTCCACATATAAAACTAGAAGGGACCAACTGAGAATTTGATCTGTTCTTGATTCCAAAGCCTTTGCACTTAGCTACCATGACATATAATCTTTTAAAAATAACAGTTGGTGAGAGAGGAAGAATTTCATTACAGTGGTTATGGTAATTATTTGATTATTATTATGACATGGAGCTACATTATTAGAAAGTGTGTTTGTCACTTCTTTAGCCTTAGGCACTTAGAATTTGATTGCTAGGTTCAAGAGGCATTTCACAGACAGAAGTTATAATCACTTAATGATTGAATCCATAGAGGACAATTATTTTGTTCACTTCCCTTAGCCAATGACAGTTGTTCATTTTCTTGGTTATTTTTATTTTTCTACCCCTCTGACAGGCACTTGCCCATCACTAATTCCCATTAGGAGCACTAGTGGCATTGCAGCTTTTCAAGACTTTTCAAGTCTCCTGTATTCTATGCATGACATATGGTTTCAGTAGGGAACTACTGATTGCATGGTGAAGCCTGTTATTTCTTCCACTTTTCACTGCTCTGCTCACAGCTTGCTGGCAGCTGAGCTGCGAATAGGATTTTAAGGTTCAGCATGAGATCCAGGAGCCCTGAAACAACAACAATAATAAAAGTGGGCTCTGGTTTTGTGCTGGAGGCAAGTTCTGCTTTCTGTATTCAGAACTTTTTGAAGGGGAGCACTGAAAGTCAAAGCGACAGGAAATGAAAATGCTACCCAGACCCCTGCTTTCCACAAGGAAAAACTCTTGCTCCTTTGAAATTGGAATTTTTTGTAGGCACTGATGTAAGCAAAAAACAATATAGCTTTATTTCCTTTTCTGTGATGTGAAATGCCACAATCCCGACCAAAGTTTTAAGAAATGCCATGACACACGTAAAAACAGTCAATTATGTAGCTGAAAAAATCCAGGCACATTTTTCTCTCCAAAAACACTCTGCTATATTTTACATGAAAAATTACTACCAAAACATGTGTCAAAAGTTCTCCCCCACGTGAACCCTGAGTCTTGTGACACCGATGGATTAACACTTGTAACCTTCAGTTCTAATTGGAATAAAGTCAATGTGGGCTTTAAAAAATAATTTCAAGAAAATTAGTGTGCTTTTAACAACAATGGTAGAATTCTTTATTGTTCCATGGACATGAGAAGATTTATTTATGTCTCTATTTGTGTTGGCTATATGAAACGATCTTATTCATTTGTCTAAGGTAGAGCACTGAAACTCAGAAACAACCTGAAATAATCAAGTGCAGTAAATCCATAGTCCTATAGCTAACATAAACAATTTCTTACTTTTAAATAGGTGCAGTATAATTGAGAAAGAAACTAGGGCTAGGTGATCAGCATCTTCATTAGTGAAAGTAGTGAGGATCTATAATGCAGCATGATCAAGCAAAAAGACCTACAGGTTCTGAGGTCACAGTATGTCTTTGCTACTTACAAGTTTGCTTGACATGACACATGATTCTTAAATTTTCTAAAATATTATTTCCTCATCCATAAAATTGGTTTTAAAGTGATCTATCTCATCTTGGGAAATACTTTTCAAAAGCCTTTCATATTTCTGCACATAAATTGAGCAAAAAGCACTGGCAGCATTCATTCTGGAATACTTTTTCAAGAATGTTTGTACAGCAAACAGCATTGGAAGTTAGATGGTGCCTTTCTCTGGGGACAAAGGTAGACTTGTTTGCTGTCCAGGATAATATAGGTAATGTCTCCCTCTAGGCAAAAGTTGAACAGTTTTGCTAGCAGCTTCCTTATAAAAGTTATTGCCAATAATGAGGTTCTTCTCTACTGCAACCTACTGAGTGTGAAGAAGTTACCTGGTCCTAGTTCCATTGCCCTGTTGGTACTGGGACACAATGATATAGCACAAAGGACATTACTCTGGCAACCACTATTAGCTTGACTAACACATTGTGTTTGGCCCTGGCCCAAAATTATGGCTGATATCCATATAACTTGGAAAGCTAACTTGTGAGATTATTAACAAAGTAAATTTTCATTTCCTTACTAGTTCTTGATTTTCATAAAATTTCTGGGAAAATTCAAGCTGTTTGGAAAGATATAGGCTTAGAAATTATAAACTATTCAATGATCTTGCTTATTATCACTAACATCATGGTGATAATAGTGATTTCTAATTACCAAAAAATTATTAAAAGTCTATAATGTAAGTTACACATAAAGTCAATATAAGCAATTCACAAAGTATAGTAGAATGGAACATAACACTTATAAACCATCTATTTGATAAGGCATTAATATGCAAAATATATAGAAAGTCACAACTCATAGTAGGAAAAAAAAAATCAACTTACATATGAGTCAAAGATACCGGAAGACATTTCCCCAAAGAAGACATACAATGGCCAGTGGAGATATGAAAAGATGCTCAACATCAGTAATCATCAAGGAAATGAGAACCAAAACCCCAGTAATTCTCAACTATTAGAATGGTTATTATCAAATAGACAAGCGAAAAAATGTCTAAGGATGTGGAGAAAGGGAATCCTTGTGTACTGTTAGTAAGACTATAAACTGGTATAACATTATGGAAAATAGTATGAAGTCTCCTCAAAAAAATAAAGTGTTAACATATGACGCAGTGACTCTACTTCTGGGCATATACCTGGAGGAAACAAAGAATCTAGAAAGTTGTCTGCAATGCCATGTTTATTGCAAAATTATTCACAATAGCTAAGACATGGAAACAACCTAAATGTCTATTCCTAGATAAATGGGTAAATGTGATACATGCATGCACACACATGTACCCACATGGACACCTACAACATAGAGAGAGGAAGATTATTCAGTCAAAAAAGAAGGGAATCCTACCCTTTGCAACAACGTGGTTGGACCTGGAGGGAATTACGTTAAATAAAATGAGTCAATAAAAGACAGACACTGTATAATCTCTCAGATTTCGGGAACTTAAAAAAAAAAAGCTGAACTCAGAAATAGAAAAATCTTAAAAGTGGTTACCAAGGGGCTAGCTATTTGTGAAAAGTGGAGATATTGATCAAAGGTTACAAATTCCAGTATTCCAGCTATCTAATGAATAAATTCTGGGGATCTGATACACAATGCAGTGATTAAATATTTATATTTAATTTTTCAAATTCATATACTAGTTTGAAAAGTAATAATTACACCTGTAAAAATTGAAGTGATAGATTTTGATCTATAATCAAGAAGAGCACTAAAGCCAAAAACTAATTTGTAATTTGCCAATTAATACTAGATATAGTCTGTGTTTGGGAATTTAGAAAAAAAGATAAGTTTGAATGTTTGACACACTCATGTCAAAGTCTCTCCTCGTGGTATGTTTTCTTTTGTTAAGACCATGGTTAAATTGCATTGACCACACAAATCTCTCATGGG
The DNA here is from genome assembly GCF_000260355.1 of Condylura cristata. Lineage (NCBI taxonomy): Eukaryota > Metazoa > Chordata > Mammalia > Eulipotyphla > Talpidae > Condylura > Condylura cristata. Next base: position 40,590,672 of record NW_004567102.1, read on the forward strand.
GAGCTTCGTTTTGACATATACAGAAAAAGTCAACATATAGAACAGTGTCACAAATCAGAAAAATATATAAAGTCAAAGATAGTGAGCCAGAGAATCTGGGGATCAGAGGAATGTTGTTGAGAAAAAAAGCTGAGAATCCAGAACAGAGGTACTAGTGGGGCATTAAGTTAGAAATAGCCTGAGACAAACCAATTAAGTTGCTATTTGCTCTTTGTGCCTTCCAGGCTGAGAACTGCTGTCATTACATCCTGAAAGTTTTAGTTACTCAGTTACTGAGTTCTGATTCTGAAACTGGTGGAATCTCCTCTTGCTTCCCTAACAGACTTATGTACCCATGTAGTTCTCAGCAGTAAAATGTGTTGGAATGGCCAGGCTGTTGCAACCTGAGAAAGTCTTACCCATGGATACTGCAAATAGCAGTGTCCTCTCACAGACTTCCGGAGCAGGACATTTACATAAGCCTCAACTATGAAAAGATATGTATAGTGCTAAGGAGATATATTTTTAAGAAGTAAAGCTTCGGAAAAGGGAAGTATGAGAAATACAACTCTGCTGATATAGTGGAGAACTTTAAGAACAAGCCTGAGGAGAGCCTCTCTAGAGGCACAAGGAGTTAAGTGTCAGCACTATGAAGCTATCAGCACCTGCTGCAGCATGAGTTCAATCCCTGGACAGGGGATTGACCCACCTTGCACAGCAGACCTCTCCTGACTTGCCTGCTGTTTCTCCTCAGCAGTGTATTTCAGTAGATCCACCTGTTTTGCTCCCCACTCTGTCTCTAATGAACCCACCCTGTCATTTCCCTCCTGCCCCTGCAACTTTGGACAACACACCAGCTCTTGTATGTATAAACAAACAAAATAAATTCTTTAAAAAGAAAGAAAGAAAAGAACAAGCCTAAGTATTCCAAATATTAGTCCATTGGCAAATATGCCATTTGATATGTTCTTTTTGTTATGCAGCAAAAAGGACAAAATCAGCAGGAATGGGGCACTGACTTTGTGCAGATGAATGAGTGAAATGGTGAGACTAACAAGCCACTTTGAACCCTGAAGTTAGGGTAGAAGTCTAGATCTACTTCTGATTGCAAATACTGTCTTGTAATCTTTTTCTTTTACACCATAATTTCCTTCTAAGTTTTTACATTGGTTTGTTTCTCTCCTCCTGTACACATTCACTTTCATATGTGTTCCCCATTCCCTTCTTCCTTCAAATGTATGAATGACGGAGCTTTCAATTTGAGTTCTCTCGTGTTCATTATGTCATGTCGAAAATTTTATATTTCTTTCTTTTAAAGCCTTTTAAATTGAGTTCCTTTTTAATTTTATGTGCCCTCTGATCAAAGCTTCTGCTATAAAAGTTTCCGTGGTTCCCCTAGGCTAATCTGAGCACTCTTTAATTTGTAAAAGGAACCCACATACTTCCATCATTACTTTGCTTTAATAATAATCTTTAATGATAATTCCCCCATCTGTCTCACCTGGTAATCCATAAAATATTTTAGGTTAAAATTGTTTTTTAATCATTTATATGTTTCCAGAGATTGGTACAGTGTCTGCCATGTTATTAATACTAAATAATATTTTTAATATATAAACTAAAGCTTTCTTTTCTAGTTCAGCTAAAATTTAAGATATTCACATGTAATAGACTGCAAAAGGCTATGTAATTTGCCAGAATCAATAATCATCATCATTTTTGTTTCTGTTATATTAAATGAAGTTGCACTGGGTAGTATTGTTGCTTCTTGATTTATATCTTCCCACATGTCACTGTCTCATAGCAGCTAGAGCAGTACAAGAGATTTATGTCTTTTCCAAAGGCATAAAAATTAATCTGATTTTTAATTATTTTTCCCAATAGCATATAAGCTTCAATTTAGTTTCTACTTAAGATCAATATTGATTTAAGTTACTTTAGTAGTTTCACCTTTTAAAAAGAAGTCATGTCACAACCAACCCCATAAAATTATGTCAGTGTGCTCATTAATATTAATCACAAGCACTAGATTTGATTTTCTCTTCAGCGGCTTGAAAAGGTATAGGAAGAGACATAGGAAACAATCCTTTCTTCCTTGAATTAAATTGAGATCATCACCTAGTGGTCAACACAGTCTACAGTCAACACACTTTCTACTCCATTACTAATAAGCAACATGGTGCTCAGTCTTAGTGTCCATCATGAAGTGTAGTGGGCTGTCATATGTAAATCTTTGGGAAAATTCAGAGAGGAATTAAGACATCTTGCTTTCTTTTTATGTAGAAAATCAGCCTTACCCTCACTCTCAACTGGACACAGCAGATATAGAAAATTCAGATTTAATGAAGGTGAGCAAGGCAACTCATCTGGCATTCCTGCCACCCTGCCTCTCTGTTGTGCCAAGTATTAACGATATTCTTATTTCCTGAGCCTGGACCCAGCTCAGAACCCTAGATAAACAATAAACATATTGTAAACTAGTCACTAGAATTAGAATAAACATGTAAATCTCTTTGATCACCTGCTCTGCAGTGTCACCTGTGTTAACTCCAGGGTATAAGACTCTCATTGAATGTGAGCATTTGCTCATAATGTAGTATCTCAAAGAAATTACTTGTTATAGTTCTTAGATATCAAAATATATGCATATATTTTACTATTATAGAAATTGATACATGTACATATAACACAATAGTGTTTGTTGTTTATAATTATAACATGTGTCTGCTTGATTTGATATAATTTCACCTGAAAATTTCATATAAAAACAATGGGCATTTATATAATAGAATAATGATGTTTCCATTTCTTTTAGGGAGAAATTATATTCTGTGATATTTCAACCCAAGGATATTTTGAAATATGTGGTATCACATAGTAATCACAAGAAAATCAACTTTAATTAACCAATCAGATTTCAGCAGCAACATGATAGTTTAAAATTATGTTTGCATCTTACAGATATTATAATGTGGCAAATTAATCATAGTAGAAATATATGCAAGACAACTCCATCAACATAGATCAAAAGTAAAGATATCTACCTCATAATTTAACATATAATAAAATGATAATATTACCTACATTATAAAAATAACCTAGTAAGAGTATATGTGGCAAAAGTAGAACATATGAAATAAGTTTCATGAAATAATAGAGGTAGGTAACTTAGGGAGAATATAAATTGTCTCATTTTTAAATTTGCCTAAGGTCTTGCTAGCAGGAAAGATACCTATGTTTAGGGAATGTATTGGACTTTTCTGTTTTTATCAATGGCAATGTAGAAATAAACATACATATCACTTTTCTGAATAAAAAGTATGTATTCAACAATGTTTTAAATTGTCTAACAATATTTTAAATTTTAAAAAATGTAAGGTAAGTCTTATTCTCAAAATTATTATTTTAATTAGATAAATAGAAAAAGTGTAAGCTCATTCTTTCCCTCAGAGAAACTTACAATCAGAATGGAATATTTATAGAAAGGGATAAAGCCATAGTTAATTACATTCTCTGGTTGTTAAGAAAATATTAGATAATACAAATGAAAAAATAAACTGACAAGATGTTATTTTACAGATTTAATAATCTGTAAAATCTTCCTACAAAAAAACATAAAAACTCTTAATAATATATTGTAAAATATTATTGCAAATATGCACTTATGATTACAATATAGAAAGTAAGTCCACAGGAGGAAACACAAAGTTAAAAAACAATAATAGCAAAGTGATAAATTAGCCCTCAAGACATAAAGACCAGTATGATTGCTGTTATCAGAAATTTAGTTTGGGGCCCTCCCTGGTGGCAGGTTAAAGCACAGAACTAAGAAGCTAAAGCCATTTCAGCATGAGTTCGATCCCTGCACAAGAGGTAACCCACATGGTGCTGCAGACCTCTCCTGACCCACCCGCTGCTCCCCTCGGCAGAGTACTTCATCGATTTGCCTGTTCTGCTCGCCATTGTCACTGTTAAATACTCTCAATGCACCTTCACCACTGTCCTGTACCCCACTTCTGTATGCATAAATAAATAAGTCTTTAAAAAACAAAAGAAGAGAAAGAAATTTAGAGTTTAGGGTTTCATGACTAATTACAGTCAGGAGATAAGCTGTTAGTACCCATAATTTAGAGAGTTGTGATGAAATATCTGTGTAAAGCCAGAGAGCTCTAAGTGTACACATTTAGGGGGAAAAAATAACAAAACAATATTAGTTAAAATACCACTCATGAACAAAGGGAAATTTACTTTAGATAACTGAGGAAGCAGTTTTGAAAAATGTTTTTAAAGATGTATTTTATTCATTTATGCAAGAGCTGGATTGCAGGCCAGAGGTAAGGCAGGAGTTGAGAGGATTCGCCAGAGACAGAGTGGGGAAGAGAACAGGCGATTTACTGAAACACACTGTTGAGAGTAGCAGTGGGTGAGGCAGGAGAGGTCTGCTTCACCTTGTGGGCTTGCTTCCTGGCTGGGGATCAAACCAGTGCTGAAGTGGCTGCTATAGCTTCATAGTACTGAGGCTTAACCCATTGTGCAATCAGGGAGGTCCCTGAAATATATATTTCTTAGCTTTGTTCTTACTCTTACACAGATGCTAGGTTTTAGATACCTCAGGAGAATTAGTAAATTAAATTAAGTTGAACATGGATTGGTAGAGTGAATTCTATAAAAGGGAATTTAAATTCTTCCTGGAGGGAAACATGTACCAAAAATGTCCTAGTATTCCCAAGGATAAACTCAAACAAACTTGAGTTCATAATCCAAAACTACAAAATACCTGAGGAAAAAGTCACCATAAAGAGCTGGGAAACAATTGAGTAACAGATTACACTCCTTCATTACTGTGGATATTAGATTTTTTTTTAAATTTTGATTACAAAATTATATGTAAACTAAGTTTTATAAAAATAAAATATTTATTTTATGCAAGCAAAATTAGATGTCATTAAAACATAAATAACGAAAGTTACATTTTAAAAGAAACAATAGAAACTCCAAAATTAGTGAAAAGTCACCTTAGAAAAGTTCAGTATGTTAGGTAAATCATAATTTAGATTAAAAAGAAGTGGTGGTCCCTCCCTGGTGGCACAGCAGATTAAAGCACAGCACTAAGAAGCTAAAGCTGCTTCGGTGCAAGTTTGATCCCCAACCTGGAGGTGATCCACATGGCTTGGCAGACCTCTCCTGACCTGCCCGCTGCTCCCCTCAGCAATGTACTATTCTGTTCCCCACTCTGTTTTGGGTGAACCCTTTCACTACCCCCTGCACCTCTGGCCTGTATCCCAGTTCTGTATGCATAAATAAATAAAGCTTAAAAAAAAAAAAAAGCGGTGCTCCATAAAAGAGAAATTAATCAGTTAGAATATAACATGAAATGACCAGGTGAAACCAGAAAAAATATAATAAAATATGAAATAAAATAAAATATGCCAAGAACCTATTAACAATAAAATATCTGAATATATTGAACAAAGAGTATAGAAATTTAATGTAACTATCCTTAAAACAATTTAATACTTGGTAAAAGATATGAATACACAAACTCAGAAATTATCAAAAGTAGATTAAATAGGACAGAGAAAACAAAATTCTAGTGCAACCTGTAACTGTAATACCTAAGGCCACCAAAAACTAAAAGAACTTAAAGTTTCCAAAAAAAAAGTGTTCTTAAAGACAATGGACATTATTTTCAAAGTTTCCATAGAAATTATTACTCAACCAATTAGCTTGCATTATAAATATTATTCAAGAGGAAGTTGCTGACATTGATTTATTTTAGGTATTGTTAAGTAAGATTTATTTATTATGATTTTTTAGGTTAATTACCCTATAAAATAGTGTATATAACTCTACAGCTGTACATAGAAAAAATGATATTAAATTCAATCTTAAAAGAAGATAATTGGGAGAAATACAACAGGAGCATAGAAAAAAAGTAGAAAAAGAGAATAAAATTCTATAGTAGAAATGAATTCACATGTATCAGAATTCTTAATAAATAGGATTTTTAAAAAACACATACCTATGAATGCATTATGGTCGAAAGTAAAATAATAAAAGTGGTTCTAAAAGGAAAAAAAAGATCTTACTGTATTACCACAAAAATGTGCTTAAAGGAATAAAAGATTATCACAAAAACAATACAGATGCAATGATAAATTAAAGTTCAATAGAAAACTTGATATTGAAACATTGTTATATTTTATAATACAGCTGGAGTGTGCATAAATAAAATAATTGGAATAATTGCAAGAAGAAATAGAAAAATACAAGTTAAAAAAAAAAAGAATACCAGAGATTAAAATCACAAAATGTTAGTAAAATTTGTCTTGCTAATATACATTCAACCCTACATTCAAAATAATCTCATTTGTAAACACACCTAGGTCACTAAAAAAAAAAAAAAAAAAAAAAAAAACATATCCTAGACCTTTGATTTAAATTTAAATATAAATTAAGATTTTGCATCACATTAGTCATAATTCAAGTGTTCAATGACCACATGTCACTATTGGCTACTATGTTAGTCATCAGAGGCAAGAAACATTGAAATGGTGACAGACAGTTAGTTCTACTATACAAAAGTCCTCTAGAAAAAGTTACATAGACATTTTGAAGCACTAACCATAGGAAATTACTGCAAGTTCAAGTAAATGAACACCAAATTTGAAGGAGCAAGTCTTTTTAGATGCAAATCAATTTTTTAAAACAAGTTCATTGATGTTAAAGTTACTTCATGGGTTACCAGTAAAACAAAGTAAATGAATTGGGGGGAAAAATTAAAATGTGCACAAAATTATATAAATAAATGATCAAGTTATTAAGTCACAAAGGATTGGGAAGACAGTCACAGCCTATCAAGTAGCATTACTTAAAGAAGAAAAATACGATTGAGAACTTTTAAACTTTGGGAAGGTTAAAGCAACAGTAGACACATTCTAGATACATAACAAAATATATAGATTAAGTTATATTTCCTAATTCTTTAGAAAATATCCAGAAGTAAGTCTACAGTTATACAATAAACTGATCTATAAAAAGGTGTCAAGAGAAGGATACAAGATGGCGGCAGAGTAAAGACACCGAGATCACCGCGTCCAAGCCTGCATAGGAATTGAGGACCGAAAACGGGCTATAGACTCACTTACTACAAGTTTTAACCCAAACGAAAACACTCTGGACTCACTAGAAGGTAGATAATTGCGAGGGAATCGTCAATTGGGTAGTTCCCAGAAGGGAACTCCCGGGAAGACCCGGGCCTCTGGAAGTTCTGCGGGCTGCAGGAGCCGCTTTGCCCCATGCTAAACCCTGGAGGTAAAGCTGGACAGCTCAGCTCAGTGAGTGGAGCCCAGGCTGCAGAAAGACTGCAAATCTGATCCTCAATACCTGGGTGAGAAAAAAAACCGCTGAAACTTCAGACCCGATCCGGAGCACCTGGGCGGGCGCAAAGCCGCTGAGCAGCTCCACCAGCTAGGGAACCGGCAAGATAGCGGCAGAATAAAGACGCCGAGGCGACTCCATCCAAACTCGCACAGGATTATACAAAAACGGACTATAGACTTTCATGCTACGAGTTTCAACCCAAATGAGAACGCCCTGGACTCACTAGAAGGAAAATAACTGAAGGAGAACCGGCGATTGGAGAGT
>NW_004567102.1:40604157-40606489 GCF_000260355.1 Condylura cristata
GGGGTTGGGGGGGAAGGGAGGGAAATGCACGGGACTATGGTGGTGGCACAGGGGTGATTTGGTGATGGGAAACCCGCGGGGATTACAATCGAGATTGTAAAAAAAAAGTGCAAAATGATGTAAAAATAAACTTTGTAATAAAAAAATAAAATAATATAAAATAGCTATGTGGGAAAAAAAATAAATGGACTAAGGACTTAAATAAATATCACTTTAAAGAAGACATACTAATGACCAGGTAGGAAGGTATGTGTAAAGATATTCAATGTCACTAAATATCAGGGACATACAATCAAATCCACATTGTCTATAAGGTCACTATCAAGCAAAAAATTAAAAGTAAAGCTAGTGTTGGTGAGAATGTCAAGAAGTGAAAAGACTAACACTCTGCTATGAATGCAAAATTGTGTAGCAATCATGGAAAACAATATGGAATTTCCTCAAAAAAAAAAAAACTTAAAAAAAGATCTACCATATGGTTAGCAATCCCACTTTTGGATATTTCTCCAAAATAATTAAAATTTAAATCTCAAAAATACATCAATATCCCTACCCATGTTCACAGTGGGACTATTAATAATAGCCAAAATGTGGAAACAACCTAAATGTCCTTTGATATATGTAACTTATTTTAAAGTATCACACACACACACACACACACACACACACACACAATGTAGTATTATTCAGTCTTTAAAGGAAGAAACTCTTGAGTATATAACGATAGCATGAATGAACCCCAAGTTCATCATGCTAACTGAATTATGTCATATATAGGACAAAAACTGCATGATTTCACTTATACAAGGTATCTCAAATTGTCAAATTCATAAAAGTGCACACTGCAGTATTGCTCTCATTGGCACATTGTTGTATAGTGGACTGGAACTTAATTCATCTTGGCTAACTGAAATTTCATACTTCCTGATTAGCAACTTTCCATTTCACTTTCCTGCAGTGTACACTAAAAATCTTATAAGAGGGTAGCTCTCATGTTAGGCATGTTACCATATACTACAGGCAAATCAAATAAATAGTGAACTTGAGGGAGCTTAAAACTAATGCTGATACCAGCTCTAAAGATGGCCAAAATTCGTGGTCATCTTAAAATTTGAATACAATCCTGGTGGATATTTTACTCAACTTTAGATCTTTTGACTCCTGACCACCTCTTTCTAGTTACTAGATCAGTCTAACACAGTACAGAAAGGGAATAATGGTTTGAATGTGGGAGGGGACAAATAAATGGGTAAATAACTTTCCAAATTTAACATTCGATTATTCCAGCTTATATTTTCAAAATCAAAGTATAAAGGTTTTTAGGAGAGGTGGGACAAGGTGAAAGATATTTTGGAGAAAACCAACCTTATATTGTGACGCATATTTTCAGTTTTCCTCCCTGAAGATCTCCTCAGTCATTTTCCTCTCTTGATAAATGAAGCCCTAGAATGAGGGTTAAATAAAATATTTATTTATTTCATATGAGCCTAAATAAAATAGTCCATAAACCTCTTGGATTTTTTCAACACATTAATACGGAGTAAAACAGAACATTTTGCAACATGCAATAAAAACAATTGTTTTTTGTTACATGTGGTAAAAACCCTAGAATAAGCCCTGCTAGGAAACTTCAGCTACCTATATTATGTAACCATGATATTTTTCAATAAAAGCTGCAGTCTACTCTTAAACAAAATATATGGTTACTTAATGAAATCCCCTTTAACAGATGCACAGCAGGGATCCTAGGAGAAAATTTTTATCCTACCAAGATTACTTTAGATACTTAATCACAAGGAAGATAAATCAGGCTAAGATAAAGTAAAATGGAAATTTGTTTATAAATATTCTGGTCTTAAGAATGAGGATCAGGAGTAAGGTTTGTTAACAAGTTTCCAGTATTGGCAGAGTTACTTTTCCTTCTGAATCTCCACTCCACTCCCTTTCTGTCTTGGTTTTCATCACAGGGTGACCAAGGGAAGAACTTACCAATACTGCCAATACTGTACAATTACTGATAGCCAAAAAGTGGAAGTAATTTGTAAGAGAAAGGAGTCTCTAGGAGTCTCTTCTGTAACTATGTTGAATAGAATGAGAAAAAAAAAACAGGGCCTTCTGTGGTGGCACAGCAGGTTGGGACGCTTCCCTGCAACCTAGTAGCCTGGGTGCGACAGCAGCCTGAGTGCGAGTTCGATCCACCTGAGGGTTCCATCCCTGTCCTCTCCTGTCTCATCTGCTGCTCCCCTCAGCAGTGTACTTTGTCAAGCAGCCTGTTCTGCTCCCCACTTTCTCTCTGGTGAATCCTCTCAAGCCCTGCACCTCTGGCCTGTAC
>NW_004567102.1:40606979-40675498 GCF_000260355.1 Condylura cristata
AGGCCAGAGGTGTGGTGGGTGAGTGGATTCACCGGAGACAGAATGGGGAGCAGAACAAGCAGATTGAAAAAACACACTGCTGAAGGAGCAGCAGATGGGCCAGAAGAGGTCTGCGATTCCATGTGGGTCAGCTCCCTAGCCGGGGATGGAACCTGTGCTACAGTAGCTTTGGAGAGCTTCACAATGTAGTGCTTTAACCCATTGTGTCACCAGGGAAAGCCCAGCAGCTTCACTTTTAACAGTCCTTCTGTGCCACCAAATTACTTCTGTATCTTTTCCAGTTTCCTAAAATCCATCTGTCTAGCATTGATATGATACTCAACCTAAAGCATTGAATTTGATCTCCCAAAAACTCCTGCTGCAAATTTCCAGAAAACTATAGAAAAGAGGAAGAAATTCCATAATTCCTGTATTATCGCTATGACTGGGTTCATATAAATACCTGAGTATAAATAATAAAATAAATGCAAGTCATTTGAAAAAAAAAAAAATGAACTCAATAAAGTATGCACGGATCACTGCAATAATGAAAACCATGTGTAGAATGTGTAGAATGGTCCTAGCATTATGTCTCTAGTATGCAAACAAAATCTGATTTGTCTGAAAGATTTTTTTCCCTGTAATGATGAAGTAATGCTCAGTCAATGCTTGCTCGCTCAATATGTTTTATCTGAGTACAGTATACCAACGTTTAAAGAACACTGGCTTCCAGATACAATGCGTAAAGAAATCGTGGCCTCATGTCCTCAGTGACCTGGTGTATTTATTCACTTCAAAAATAAATTTACTACAGCAACAAGCAGTTCCCAAATTATTCAATAAAAAGGAAATTATTTTACTATTTTTTGATCAATATGTACCCTTTGGTGATGTCTCATTAGAATGTCATCAATATTCACAAGGAAAAGATCAACATAACACAAACGGAAGGACCTGCAGCTTCAGAAGAATATTTGCCATTTGAAGACATAGCATTGCACATAGCAGATTAGTATGTTTCCCTCTAGTGGCTAAAAGACATTTAACTCCATCAACCAAGTCACCTTTTTGAGAAACAAAGCAGCAATTGAGAACAAGACGGTGTTTAGTAGGCAAAAATTAACATGGGTCTTAAATTAAACGATTTGCAAGTAGAATCAAGTTTGGTTATTATGGAGAAAATAATTCATGGTTTAAATACCTGATCAATTTTCACAGGATGAACAAGGACAGGGAATATTTTAAACTCTGACTGATGAGCGCTACTGATGATGAGGAAGGAAATGAAAATCAAAAGGGGAAACAATTAAAATACTTAGTAAAACCAATTCATTTTAATGTGGCATAAGATTAGTAATGAAGCAAGATTAGCAATTTTTAATAGCATATTGCATTACTTATTTAAAATCCCTTATTAAAATAATTTCAATTTTGAAAAATCAGGATTCATGTAATAGTTTCATTCCAATGATGACTGACTACATTTCCTTTGTGATCCTGCAGCCTCAGGGTGGGCAGAATTATACTTCACAAAGAAGAAAAGCAGTGACACCCTAATCATAGCAATCACTTGCTGAAATGTAGCACAGCTCTAAAATATTGCACTACTCTAGGCAAGACAGTTTATTTGTGACACTGGTTGCATTTAACCCTGTAAAATGCAAGACAATTAAATAAATAAATAAATAGAAAACACTGTATCCCCCTTTTTCATGAGCATGTTAGGCTACTGACAATCAACTCAACAGCAAAATGCCACACCAGCTCCAAATATGCACAGTGGGTTTCCTTGAGCAATCAAACTTGCTGAAATTAAGGGTCAAAAGATCAGCACTGTAACTTTAGGCAACCCAGGGGAAGACAACAATCTTCCACCTTTGTTGTATTCTGTGAACTGGCCATGATCACAGAATGTGAAAAACAGCTATCAGATCACAGGATCATTTCTGCACCAGAAAGCACCTGCAGTTATTATGTACAAAAGAAGCTCACAATGCCAGGCTTTCAGAAGCACATAAAGCTAGCTGTCCTCCCAATTTCTCATAGGGAAATATGTACATGATCTAGAGCAAAGAAAATGACCATGGTACAGACATACATACAAATCTTTCCCAATTCAACTATTTCAGAGTTTGGTTTACATTATGAATTATGAAGGAGCATGAAAGAGCAGAGCTAAAAACAGAAGCTTGAAATTATCAGTTCATCATCCAGAAAGAGGCTATAGATCCTCAAGGAGGAAGGCCAAACAAAAAGAAACAATTATTCTGCGTCTCCTCTTTGTGTTTAACAGGTTATAAACAATGTGGATGATAAATTCATCTTGCCTTTCTAGGGCAAATAAACAGAGGGAAATAGAACTGCATTCAATTATCGATCATTTACTTCCTATATTTATTCATGGTCCAAAATGAACTGTAGAAAAAAAAATATGAGAAAAGTGGTTCCAGCCTTTTAGAAAATGGACTCAAAAAGTCAGGTATACAAATTTTCTATTTGATTTGTATTTTGCCTATATTTGATGGCAGCTATGCAAAATTACAAGAAATTAAACAGAGGTTTAATATATTTTATAGAAATCTTAGCAAAGATGATCACTGTGAAACCCAAGCTGTGGAAATTCAAAATATATAATACACATCTTTCCCACTTATTGTTCTCAGCTACCATCAATTAATCAGAAAATATGTTAATTACCTAGTCATGTCAGAAAATAGTAAAGGTGTATGTGAAGATCTTAATTAAATCTTGAGCAAAAATAATTTGTAAAAGGCTTCAAACAATAACAAAATACCTTAACAACCTAAAGGCATGTTGATGCTTTTCTTATTTTTCATCGGATTTAGGGACATTTATAAAACTGAAACCTTTTTTGACCTCTTTGACAAAGATGAGGTTACTGGGTAGGGAGAATTTTATGTAATGTGTTCTGATATCTATTTATTAAGCTATTTAAGTGATCTGAAATAGCATTTGACCTTTCTAGTTGACATGACATTAAAAATGAAGCTTGTGTTTCTGCATGCAGAAGGCCTAATTTAGTCATTGCAACTGCATGAAATCTGTAAGTATACATAAACAGTGACTATCACTGTGTGTCTCATGATCATCCTGGGAGAATCCTATGCTATGTTTGAAAAAAATTGAACCTTTCATCTAGAGCTATCTCTTTTGATTGTAATAATGAGCCATGTCTGATGTGGAGCTTAAATTGCTTGACATAGTTCTGTCAAAATGAAAATAAATAAATATTTATATAATTATGTATTTATATTCAATATATTTTTATAAACATGGTGATCTTGAGAAGGATCTGTCTCTCTGAAAGAAAGAGGATGGGCGATAGATATGAAGGAGCAAAGCGGTGGGAAAAGGAGAATATAGATGAAAGAAATAAAAGACTAGCAAATGAGAACTATGGATGGCAGATTCAAAGCATTTCTAAAATAACTTTCATGAAAAGAAAAGACCAACTGTCGAGAACATATATTAGTACAGTATCAAGTTTTTTTCTCCCACAGTATACTAATTTCATTTTTGAAGGATGTGGGAAGATTTTCTCTCCCTTGACCTCCTATAAATTATTCTATACCAAGTGCTGCCTTAAGGACAAAGACATTCAAAGAAGCTGGGGCATTAGCAGTTCCCAGGATGTACACAGGATGCCTAATAGAGGTAATGAGTGCCCTGGCCATGAGCCAGGATGACAAACTCCAGCCACAAAGCAGTGAGCCAAGAGCAAGACAACCACACAGACAAATAGAGAAGCCAGCTTGTATTTTTTGTTTTATGGTTTTGTTTTCTTGTTTTTGCTAAATAGGGAATTTTATGCTACAGTATCCAATTAGTATTTTTTTTTCCCTTGCTAGGTAGCTAATTCCTGCAAAATTCCCTGAAATGCCCTATACCAAGGAATGGAGATGTGGGATTAAAGATTCTAAGAGCTTGGGTATGAAGCTGAAAAGAAAACGACCGAAGAGCCTTCTGTTGGACTGCAACAAGATGCTGCTTTTTGCCCCTGCATTTGAATGGTGACGTTGGAAAAACTCTAGAGTGAAAAAGATTTTCCAGAATGTCGAATGTGCCTCTAAAGTTTTCCAAAAACACTTATGGTACTGAGTAAGTGTTAACAGTTTCCAGTCAGTAGCACAGTGATGATGACAGTGAGGCGACATTTACTCAATTATCTCTGTGAATTCTGATGGAGCTTGTTTGTGGAGTACCGGATTGTTTAATAGACATCTTTTTAAAGGTTGTCCAATCTTTCCGTCAACATTTTCTTTCATATATTTTAAAGTCTCTCTTGCTCTCACTCTTTTTCTGTCCCTCTCTTTTTCTCTCTCTCCTACTGATTTTAAAGAGTAGCCCATGTAGGAAGAAGCAACAGTCTACATAGACTAATCAGATGATTCACTGATGAACTAAATAGCAGTGAAGGAAGATGATGTTTAATGTACAATTTGGCTATCATTAAACGTTAAATATGTACCTCCATGTTTAATGTACACTTTGGCTATCAAAACTGAAGAATTCAATAAATCAGAAAAATGAGTGAAGATTGATAAAATATTCATCAATTTCACAGGATTTACTTTAAAATGTACTTTAGATGCCTACATTAATTATATAGTGCTGAGGCCTCCCTGGAGGCACAGGAGTTAAGTCTCAGCACTATTAAGTTACGGCCAGTGATTGCACCAGACACAGCAACAAGAGCCCCAACCCAGTGAGGGAGCTGACCCGCAGGGTGCAGCAGACCTCACTGCTGCCTCTGCTGCTCCCCAAGGAGGAACAATGTGTTCTGTTCCCCACTCTGTCTCCAGTGAATCCTCTCACCCCTGCACCTCTGGCCTACACCACAGTTCTTGCTAGCATAAATAAGTAAAATTAATCTTAAAAATAATAATAATGTAGTACATCTATTTAACAATGCACACTTCTCTTATTCTAAATATAACTTAGAGAAATTAATCGATACAAGTTTTTGTAAATGAGGCCTGAAATTTTCTCCTAATGTCCATCTAACTTATACAATGTACCAGTATTTCACTAGAAGTCAGAGCTGCCCACTAGATGAAGAGGGGTTCCTACAGGATATACTTGGATCCCAGATGAATCTTCTTGACCAAAAGAGAAAGGGACCTACAGAATGAAACTCTAGATTGCTGTTTCCAAAGGGAAGAATTAATACTACCCCCACCTGCCACAACCTGTCTACTCACTAAACCACTGCAGAAAGTTAAAAGTTCCTAAGGATTTTCCAGCATAGGATCCTCAGGTTTGAGTATGTCTTTGTAGACAAGCTACAGTTGGAGCTAAAAGTGCTATTCAGGGTGTAGGAGGTCACAGACTGATGTAACTTAGATGACAAAATCAGCATCATTGGCTCAGTATGCAAGATAGGTGGCATTTTAATTCAAGAAAAGTTAAAAGGCAAATTTCAGCCTCTTTCAAGAGTCACATGTGCAGTCAGCACTCCAGAAAAGCCAGGAACACTGAACCTGAAAAACTCCCGTCTCCATGTAAGAAAAGGGAGGCAGCATTAAGTGCAAGAAGAAAATCCAATAGGTGAGGTTGCCTGCTGTCCCTGCGGACTTCTCAGTGTCTATACGCAATCTACATTCTTAATGTGGTACTATATATGTTATATATTTTCTGTAAATTAAACCTGTTAGCATAACTTTCTGGCAGAACTATATGGCCTATAATTCACATATTTCCCAGAGTGCTGCAAAGTAGGAGAAGTTGAATATGCCACCCAGCAATATTCCAGGAAACTAATTACCTGGGGGAATTCATGAAAGATTGCATAGATTACTGTGCTTCAACAATAAAGTAATGAGACTGGTTTCCACAAGGCATACATAAAAATCACATCTATCTGGTGTGCATTGATTTATGCACACATTTTAGAAGATCTATGCAAATCTTACCTGGCTCAATTCTTTCCTCTTTACAAAGCCTTCCCTACCAATAAAGCTGAACATCATATTTCTCTCCTCTGGACTTATTTTGCATGCCACTCACTTAGAACCTAGTGTTTACGCTGCTAGAGGTAGTTATCTTGTTATGTGAGTATGTATTACCCACTCAAAACTGTCTTTCCCTTAATTTGAAAACTCTATTAATAGTTATTTATCGCTGCCTAACAAGTTATCCCCAAACTTAACAGTTTGAAACATTTATCTCACCCAGGGTTACGAGATCCAGCATCCACTAATGTTTTAGCTGGGAGAAGTAGCTCCGTGCGGCTCGGTATAGCTCATGGGGTTTTCAGCACTGCTGTCAGTTAGGTATCTAGTCGTGTAAAGTCATTACCTGGGCTGAAGTGTAAATTTACCTTACTTCCTCACTGATTAAGGTCTCAATGCTTCACCATTTGTTGGCAATAATGGCAACACAGCTAGTTTCATTTAAGGAAAGCTGGGATACTGGAGCTGGGACTAATTGGGGAAAGGTGTGAGGGAAGAAAGGAGAGACCACAGGCCAGAGAAAGGTGCAACAAAATGGAAGCCACAGGGTTTATAGTTTAACAACAGAAAAATAAATAAATAAATAAATAAAATTAACACTCCTCACATGTTCAGTCATTCACAGTAAAAAATGTGAGGTAGGATCACTGGATGTGACTCTAGGGTCAAGGATCAGTGGGAATAACCTTTATAATTAGCCACCACACAAACTCTATTTGGGTTCTTTCTACCATTTCCTCTTTCAGGGATTCTAACCTGGTGCATTATTTGGAGTAAATATCAATAAATATTTATTAAATTTATTCTTATCGGCCACATCTTTAAAATAAATTAATTACTCTTTCATACTTCACTGATTGTTACTGCGCTTTAACCCTCTGATGATATAATAATGCTACACTCACTTTGTTACTTAATAATCAGTGAATAGAACAGGGCTGATTAATGCAGATACATTTTTACTGTGAATGACCCAAGTGACCCTGAGTCACAGTTCCATATTTCTTAATATTTATTCATATAAGAAATATTAACTGCCCACTAACTCCCAGGGACAAGAAACTTCAATAAGCTAATACATATTATAAGGGAAATTAAAACTGACATCTGGAACCTAAGAATACTTTTCTCTATAAAATTCAGCAAAATTTTAATAAATGAAAGAAAACAAGTCTTTAAACATATAACAGAGACATACTGAAAAATTAATGTTACACAAATTTGTGATTGTGTGGGTTGGGTGAAAAATCACAAGTGGATATGAAGTTGGATCCATACAAAGTATGTTACCACACAGATTTTTATAAAAGAGGGACAAAATGAGCATATAGTATTATGCATATGCTATATTAGCAAATTATATTGACAACGTATTCTTTAAACATTAGTTTTCTTTCCTAAGAGAATTTACATTGCTCATTTCTTCTCCTCACACAATTAAAAGCCCCAAGAATTGCACTAAGTTCATTTTGACTGATTAGTTCCAATCATCATTCTTCCATTTCTCCTGAATACTTCATAGCTATTGAGATATAGTTTGTCCTAGGGAAAAAAAAAAAACAGAATTAAGTAAAATGTGATATGCTTACACTTTGTACTTGACCTCTGAAAAGTTATGTCCATGTCCTAATCCCTTGAACCTGAAAATGTCACCTTATTTTTTTTAAAGCGTTTTTGCAGATATAATAGCTAAATTAAAATTATATGATGAAACAATCTTGGATAATCGGTGAGCCCCAAATTAAATGGCAAGTGTCCTCATGAGATGCTCAAAGAGAGATACACTGAGAAAAGAGAAAGCCATTTAAAAAATGGAGAAAGAGACTGAAGTTATCATCGAAGCTAGGAAACTCCTAGACACACCAGAAACTGAAAAGCAAGGCAGAATTCTCTTCAAGAGCCTTTGTGAAAAAGCAGAGAGTGGTTCTGCCATGTAGAATGCAAATCTGTTGACTTCAGACATCTGGCATCCAGAACAGTGAGTGAACAACTGTTTAGCTACATAGCTTGTGAGTTTTGCTACAACTGCACTAGGAAATTAATACACCCTCCTGCCTAAACAGTACCCCAACTCTAATTTATGTGTTCTATTTGCAGGAGGTTCAGGGTTTTCCAAAGCTAACACTAGTAAAAGCTGGCACCTGCACCAACCCTTCCAATGCCAGCACCTGCACTGCTCAGGATACTGTGTCTTAATAGGGGTGAGTCAACTCACCAGCAAGCTAATTGAAACAATTGGTTAATGGATATATCTACATCCACTGATTCATTACCTTGTTACCTTTTGCAGATAACATAATTGCAAGTGGGTTCTTTCCAACAGTTATTTTTACTATATGAATACCCAGACTTCAGGAGCAGGATAGTGTTTAATAAAACTCAGCTCTCACCACTTACTAACTTCTCATTCTATGTGTAGGCTTAGTCACTGGAGTTGAATATGGGGGTTGTTGAATATGAATAAAACATAATATTTCTGTAACCAAAAATACTGCCTATGATGATGTTATGCCAAGAATAGAGAATAAGGGAAAACAAAACAAAACAAAAAAAACAAAAAACAAACAAAACAGGAAGATGTTGATAGGAAGGTTGCAAATCTGTGTTTCCAAGAGATGGTTAAAAATATATAGTTCCAGAAAATATTCTCTAGGAAAAGCATCATAAAATAGGCTGCAATGTACAAATGATTTTTGAGGTAAACATCTATAATCATCTCAAGATAGTATGTTGTTTAAGAATCAAAAAAGATAAAGAAAGCAATTCTCAGTAATCATCCTGTTATATGTATTACTGGTTTCTAGTTATGTTGGGGTTATAAGCCGGAACATAGAACAATGCCGGTGTTACAGAGACAAACCTGATTGCATCCCCTCACTAGACAAGCAATCTTACTTAAATTGGTAAGTTTTAGTTTTTTTCATATGTAAAACAGGTAAACAACACTTGTTAGCTTATTTTGTTATTATTTCAAGTGAAACACCTATACTCAAATTTACTATGTTCTGTGGACATAAGACTGAATGGATGGGATAATATTTTGTTACTCTTGTGGTTAGTATAGTAGTAGCAAAGCTGGGAGCCGGCAACTCTATTGTTAACCATCCTGACAAGGAAATGGAATTACTAAAAAATAAAAATTTTGAAATAAAAAAAAATTGATTGCAGAAAGGAAACAAAGTAGAGTTACTAGTCCAACAGTAGGATAATCATAAGGCTCCTGGAAGGATTTATTAGCATATCTAAAGAAAGTGCCAATCCACCAAATTGTGTCTGGGGCAGCGCTGAGAATCTGAAAAATAAAAGTGGTAAGAGGAAATTTGACATTGATGTTCAAGACAAAGAATTCAGTCTATGTTCTCAAGTTTTCTGATGCTTAAAGCAAAGTAAACCAGGTTGCTAAAATGACTGTCAAATCATCATTACTCTGGTTACATGCATTTGTCCTTTTAAGGAAATAGTACCTAGTTATAAAAATTTCTATCAAGCTACCAATCTAACCTGGTCTATTTAATACTGGATTTATCAAACTCCCTGCACTAAGTTGAACGGTGTGTCCCCCAAGTTCATGTTCATCTGAAACTGTGAATATTAACTCATGTGAATGTAAAAATAGGGCCTTTGCAGATATAACCAAGTTAAGATGAGATCATACAGGATCAGAGCAGTCCTTAACTCTAATATGTCTGGTATCCTTATAAGAAGAAGGAATTTGAGTAGATAAATACATGTAAACCAAGGAGGCAGAGATATGCATTTTGAAGTCAAGGAAAATCAATGCTTGTCAAACATCAGGAAAAGGTAAAAGAATCTTCTAGAAACTTCAAGAGGATGTGACCCTGCCTACATCTTGATTTTAAGTGCCTTGACGCACAACTGTAATAGAATAAATTATTTAAGTCATCAAATTTGTGACAATTTGTTAAGCCAGTCCTAGAAAATTATATACATTCCCCTTGCTCATAGCGCTGTCTTCACCAAGCATTTTTCTGAATAAGGTGAGATTCCAAGTGAAGGAACGCACATATGGAAACATTAATATACCTATGTATTATATTAAAATATGCAAAAAATTTTTGAAATCCTCTTTCTATAACATTTATTTTGTATTTACAAATTATTATTAAAGCTATCATCCATCAATCATAAACTTTTAACACATATTGCCATTGAAAGATAAACTTGTTCATATCAAATGTGAACAATATCAAGTATCTGAAAGTATTATCCTATAGCAAGCAGCAACGAGTGAAGATCCTCTGAAAGTATTATCCTATAGCAAGCAGCAACGAGTATTATCCTATAGCAAGCAGCAACACACTGAGATCTCTTGTTGATCCCAAACCTCTGCTCAATACCATATGTCCCCCATGATACCTCAATTGTGAGGGGAGCAAAGAATTTTTCTTTAATATTTCTGCTACTTTTCCATTCAGTATATACAGACAGGTTTACATACTATTTACTGTGATTAAAAAAAAAATGCACTACTGACAAAGAAGTCACAGTTATACTAACACCAAAAAATAATGTTGGCCTTTGTAAAGTTAATCAGGCATCTGAGAATACAACATGTCTTTTCCTAAAAGTATATGCTGTATGTCTTAGAGAAATAATAAACATTTTGATAGTCTGGGCATTCTGTGGTGAAGTAAGAAACAGTATTAATCATGCCAACACTTCAGAAGACAACTTTCAAATTAGACAAACCAAAATAATACAAACAGAATTTTGCATGACATTTTCCCAAAGAATCATTCTCACAGTATGATGATATGGAAAATATTTTCAATTCATTAATTTATTCATTCAATCAATTAAGAGACATTTCTTAAGTACTTATGATGGGCCAGGAAATATGCTAAGTGCTGGAAATACAAAAATAAATAGGACATACAAACCATGCCTTCAAAGAACTTATTCTCATGGGGAGACATACACAAACAGATAATTACAGTAGATTGATTTGAGTGCAATAATAAAGGTATCAACAAAGTCCTCTTAGTTCCCTGAAAGGGAGAGCTAATAACTTCTTGAGGGGGGCAGGAATTGCTCATTCAGTTTCCTGGTAATGTTACGCTGAACAACAAATATAACAGTCTATACAGCTATATATCTATAAATTCTAACTAATTTATTTATGTCTAATTCAGCCATGGCCTTTTGAATGATTCAAATTCTGAGTAATTTTTAACTAAAATTCATATCATTCTCTAAGAAAATCTCTGATACTCTGATAATTTTGTTGATTTATTTAAACAATAAAAATTTTGCCTTGTATATACAATGTGCCACACCATCATATTTTTTTTAACTACAGTGCACATAAAAGAAAAAAATATTAAATAGTGAAGCAAGGAACTTCTGGCTTTATCTCTGACATGTAAAAATCTCAAAGGGCATAAGTGAGACTCTTCCAACAAGTGAAAATCTGGACAAACTGAAAACCAAACAATACTTAGACTTGTCAAAAAACTCAGGTTGAAAGACAGTCCCCACCCTGAAATCTGGAGAAACAGGCTAAGTGATGAGATCCGCTTACTTGAAGACGAAATCATAAAGCCATAGGGATACCTAAATGGAAAATGTGACAGATTGCTTGAGACTGAGTGTGAGAGTAAGAACCATTTGAGAGTGAGAACTATTACAAGCCACATTAATTAAGGGCAACCAGATGTGTGTGGACTTTACCTTTAGGAATCCACTAACTGCTCATGATGAGGAACCAAGAAATATTTCCATTCCTATATCGGCTAAGCAAGACATGCTAAGGGAACTTTTCAAAAAAAAAAAAAAAAAAACAAAACAAAAGTCAGAAACTCAGATTAACATAAAAAATAACTTTAGAGAAGAAATGAAGATAATATAGTGTAAATATATATATATATTTTTTTCTTTAGTGTTTCTTCTCTTTACTTGTCCTAAAGGATAAACATTTGTTTAAAAGAGAGTAGAAACAATGTAGTGGGTGATAATAGAATATGCATAAGTGAAATGAAGGTCAATGTTATGAAGGATGTAGAGGGGTAGATTTGGGAATACTCTTTAAAAAAAGTATTGATTTGCATTGTCCAGGAAAGATATAATGCTATTTGAACATGGGCTTAAAATAATTGTGAAGTTATACTTCAAACAGTAGAGTGATGACTAACATATTCTTAAAAAGTGTATATTTGGACCCTCCCTGGTGGTGGAGTAGGTTAAAGCATAGCACTAAGAAGTTAAAGCCTCTTCAGCATGAATTCAATCCCTGCCTGTCCCGGACGTGATCCTTATGGTGCCACAGACCTCCTCTGACCAGACTGCTGCTCCCATGATCTGCCTATTCTGCTCCCCACTCTGTCTCTGGTGAATCCTCTCACCGCCCCTGCACCTCTGCCCTGTACCCCAGTTCTGTATGCACAAATAAATAAAAAGAATAAAGTATATTTGCTATTCCTTGTGGTGGTAAAATGGAATCATATAAAATGTGCAATTCAAATTGGAGGATACAGACAAAGAGAAGACAAGAAAACAAAGATTAACTACGGCAACTATTTACAATAGGTTAACTATGGAAATAACCCAAATGCCCAAAAATAGATCAAGAAGATGTGGCATATATACACAAGTGGAATATTACTAAACAATCAAAAAAGATAAATTCATGCCATTTGAGCAACATGGATGGAGGTGGAAGGGATCGTGTTCAGTGAGATAAACCAGAAAGAAAAAGAAAAATACTGGCTGGTTTCACTCTTAGGAGAAATGTAGAGGATCCAAATAAGGAATCAGGAAAAAAAAAAAAAAGAATAATTATACTAAAGTAAGTATCAAAATTAATGTCATAAATCACAGACATTCTGCAAGAATAGAGAAGGGAGTAGGATCAAAACAGGGATGTGAAGAACACAGGGGGTTATAGTGATGGTACACAGGTAAATTCATGGTGGGAATTTCATGGAGACTATAACCAAGAACGAAAAACATGTATTGTACAAAAATAAAAAGTGAAAAAAAAATATATAAAAAGGTTAATAGCAGGAAACACAAACATGCATTAATAAAACTATTTTAACATTATATATTAAATAAAGAGAAAGTAATTTAATATTATGTATCAAATAAAGAGAAATGTCACAGTCAAAGAGTCTAAATCTCCTATAACTGTGACAATTAAATGTACTCTAGTACCTGGGTAGCAGCCTGGAACAGAAAAAGGATCCTATATGAAAAGTAATGGAATCTGAATAATTATGGACTTTCTTAACAATATGGCCAATGTTGGTTCATTAGGTGTCACAACTATATCATACTAAATTAAATGTTAATATTTGGTGAAACAGGAAGTAGAATATATGCAAACTCTTTGTATTTCTCAATTGTATTTTAAATCTAAACTTTCCTTTAAAATAAAATTTAGTTTGGAAAGATAAACACATGAATTTTGCAGCAACATGGATGGAGCTGGAAGGGATCATGCTTAGTGCAATAAGGCAGAAAGAAAAGGAAAATTACTGGATGACTTCACTCATAGCAGGAGTACAAAGGACCAGGGAAGAAAATAATAATAACGATCAACTATATGCCAGAGACATTGGGGGGAGGGCGTGGAATAGGGAATGGGATCAAAAATGGTGGAGATAGGATAGTGCACTGGAGTATGGTGATGGCACACGGGCGATTTAGAGATGGGAAGCCCATGGGGATTACAACTGAGATGGAGAAAGGCACAAAGTGATGTAAAAATAAACTAATATTAAAAAAATAATAATGAGGCCTTCCTTAGTGTCGCAGTGGGCTCAAGCACAGCACTAAGAAGCTAAAGCCACTTCAGTATGAGTTCAATCCCCACCCCGGAGGTATCAACATGGCGTGGCAGACCTCTCCTGACCCACTGCTGTTCCCCTCAGCAGCGTACTTTGGCACTCAGCCTGTTCTGCTCCCCACTCTGTCTCTGGTGAAACCTCTCACCGCGCCTGCACCTTTGGCCTCTACCCCAGTTCTGTATGTGAAAATAAATAAATCTTTAAAATAATAATAATCGTAATGATGAAATAAATTTTTGGGCCCCTCCTGGTGGCACAACAGATTGAAGGGTAGAGATATGGAGCTGTCCACAGCCACGCCAGCACGAGTTGGATGCCAGGCCTGGGAGTGACGTCACCACATAGCACAGCAGACCTCACCTGCCCTCTACTCTGCAGTGTATTTCAGTCAATATGCCGGTTGTGTTCCCTACTCTGTCTCTGGTGAATCTTCTCACACCCGTGACCCCTGCACCCCAGTTCTTATATGCATAAATAAATGAAATCTTTTAGAAAATGCATTTTATAAAAGAAAGTAACCTGCTTTTAGGTAAAGAAACTATAATTATTCTAACTCTAGAACAATTTTAGAGAAATGTGAAGTAGTGAAGTAAGAGGTACAAAACTTCCATTTATTTATCTTCATTGCTTTTCTGTTTGTGGGAATTTTCCCTCACTAAACAGTCCAGCAACACAGTTACAAATTCTCAACTGTTACAGTCAAAAACAGTTACTTTCAAGGAAAATGGAGATAAGTCACCTTCAGTCAGCTTGACTGTCAAAATAGCAAGAAAACACTGTAGGTAAGAATTAGGGTCTCTCCTTTCTCCACCTTGAATGAGTGAAAAATATTAATGCTCTTCTTTATTTTCCATAATAATCTTGCAGTATTTTTTATCTAGCCACGTCTTAGTACTGCAAGCTAAATGAATGGTGGCAGACATAAAGGATTTAAAGTTTAGTTGAACTGCAAATAGTCCCTAGAGATATTTATTAATAATAGGATGTTTGAATTCTTATAATTCACAGGCTGCATTTCAATTAATTTTATTTTTTATTGTAAGGATATTAGTAACAAATATAGTTGGAATTAGGAATAAAGGTTGAGAATGCACAAAGTTTAAAAGTTTTAAGAGATAAAAGATTTACCAAATTATTTGACAGGTGGCTTCATGTTTAACATCGTTTGGTTAAAGCAAATCTCAATACATTATTAATTATGCATAATTGATACTTTGACAAAATAACCTATTAAATAAATCTGTTGCATATTAAATTTTAAATTAAAAACAATTTTAACAATCCATTAACTTTTCAAATTTTCCAATATACAAGTTAAGAGACTTTCAAGAAACATAACTGAATAGATATGCAAATACATTATTTTAAAATGAAAAATAGGGTAAATTAATAGTGATCTACTCTATCTTTCAATGCCACTTTTTCTGCTTACTCCCTCCATTTTTTGGGCCTAATTCTCCATCCACTTAATCCACAATTATTTGCCTAAATGTTCCAGAAAATTCCTACAGCACTTATTGTTTCTAATAGTAATTCTGGAAATTGTTATGCATTATTAAATATTATATTGTCTAGCAACATTTTACTTTTTAGAAATTATAAGACATACTTCTTGTAAATATCATTCCCAGAAGACCAGAACCACATCAAATACTTCTCTGATCTTCTTTCTATTTTCTAATAATGTGTCCAACCCACACTGAATATTCAAGAAATATTTTGATTAATGAAATACTGTGATAGATATCATAGAAGCAATAATTTGTTAACAGCAATGTTTATGTATATATAGCTTCATCTAAAACCATGATAGAAACATGTTTAAATTGCTTAATAGAAACTTTAATGTTTAAATTATTTTAGTCAAAATAATACCAAGTTTGAACCCTTTTTTTACTACTTTAATTTGTCATATAAGTGAGATATTACACTTTGCAAATAAAAGACTTGTTTCTTTTAATAAACAAGATAATGTTAACCAAACTGATCATAAATACTTCCAATATAACATAAACACTTCCAGAATATGTAGAGTGAGAACTAGAAAGCAAGAGAGAATGACCCAATTGGAACAAAATTGTTCAAACTGGATATGTGGATAGTTCAATTTCAAAAAGTTTAGTTATCTCCATGTGGCCCTTTTGCAGAAATTATGTTTAAGACTGAATTTAACAGACTCTCAAAATGAAGTTTTCTTGTTCATGTTTTTGTTGTTGTTCTCGTTCTCTTATTGATGTTTCCTGCTGTAATATCTTTACCGTAGTCTCAGAAAAAGGAAAAGAAATTAGTCGCTGCATTTTTTTTAACCTTTCAGGAGGATTTATTTGTGCTTGCATGATCTTCCAGAATATCAACTTTTTCCTTACATTGCCAGCAATGTTTTCTCTATGGTCCGCTTTGTGCAATCAATGATCCAGGGGCTGGCTTACCATGTGCCTCCCGGAGTTGTTTTTAATTATTTTGTTTTTGAGGTAACACTGTTTTGTAACACTGTTTAAGATTCAGAGGTAAAGAGACACAGCTCTTCAGATGTGCGCTGCCATACAAAATCCACCTCCAAGCCATCCATAGTCCTCCACTATAATTCGTTGTGCCCCTGCCACTTCCACTAACCTCAGCTACACAACAAATGTGTAGGA
Source organism: Condylura cristata (assembly GCF_000260355.1). Classification (NCBI taxonomy): domain Eukaryota; kingdom Metazoa; phylum Chordata; class Mammalia; order Eulipotyphla; family Talpidae; genus Condylura; species Condylura cristata. Next base: position 40,623,378 of record NW_004567102.1, read on the forward strand.
TTTCTTTTAGTTTAGGTTTATCTTTTCCTTCGTTTTGTTTCTCTACATACCATGTATGATTAAGACTTCCAGGTATTTGTCTTTTTCCCTCTGACTTATTGCTTATAGGATCATCCCCTCCAACTCTACCCCTGCTATTATAAATGGGGAGATTTCATGATTATGTTATAGCTGTGTAATATTCCATCACACACACACACACACACACACACACACACACACACACACCTTATCTTATTTTACTTATCTCTCCTGTTGGCATTTACTTTGTTTCCATGGCCTCTTTATTTAAAATAGTGTTGTAATGAACACAGAAGTGCTTATATCCCTTTAAATTAGTGATCAGGAATTCTTTGGGTAAATATCTCGGATAGAACTATTGTATCATACAATAGATCTATTTTGAGGAAACTCCATACTGTTTTCCAGAGAGCTTAGACTAGTCTACATTCCTATCAATGGTGTACACATTTTCCATGTTCTTCACAGACTCCCCAAACACTTATTATTGCTAGTCTTTGTTATGGATATTCTCAATTGAAATGGTATCTCATTGTATTTTTGAGTTTATTTCCCTGATGACAGTGAAGATGAAGACTTTTTCATGCGCTGCTGGCCATCTGTATGTTTTCTTTGAAGAATCGCCTATTTAGTTCTTCTACCTTTTTATTTACTGGGTTTTTGCTGTTGTTGCTGTTGAGCTGTATCAGTTCTTCGTAAATCCTCTATATTATCCCCTTGACATACATATGACATGCAAATATTTCTCTCATACAGTAGTGCCTTTTCATTTTAACAAGTTACTTTTACTCTGCAGAAATTCTTAGTTTAATGTCATCGCATTTATTTATATTTCCCTTCTTACTGTAGTCAAGGCCCCCAATCAAACTAATGCCAGAGGTTGTATTGGCTATATTTTCTTCTGTGTATTTCTGTTCTTACATCTAATTATTGAATCCATTATGAGCTAATTTGTATGTGTGATGTGAAATAGTGGTCTAGTTTCATTCTTTTAAATATGGTTACCTAGTTTCCCCAGTATCATTTATTGAATAGACTTTCTTTTCTCCATTGTATGTTCTTGGACCTTTTGTCATAAAAGAATTGCTGATATTTCTGTGGGTTTATTTCTGGTCTCTTAATTCTATTCATTTGTATGTGTGTCTTTATTTTTTAAGATTTCTTTATTTATGTGTACAGAACTGGTGTAGAGGCCAGAGGAGTGGTGGGTGAGAAGATTCAGAGGAGACAGAGTGAAGAGAAGAACGGGCAGATCAACGAAGTACACTGCTGAGAGGAGCAGTGGGGCGGTCAGGAGAGGTCTGTCATGCCATGTGGGTCAGCTCCTTGGTGGGGATTGAACTCATCCTGCAGTGGCTTTCGAGAGCTTCATAATGTGGTACTCTAAACTACTGCACCACCACGGAGACCCATGTGTGTCTATTTTTATTCAATATCATGCTATTTTACTACTATAGATTTGTAGTATAGTTTGAAGTCAAATCAGTCATTGTCACTCAAAAACATTTGCTGGAGCAAATCTAAATATTATTGGCAGCTAGTTAAACATGTAAATTTCCAGATTCAACAAACTATTTAAAAATTGTATGTAATAGGAATCTTTATTAATAGATAAAAATATGTGTTTTACAATGTTATTCTATATTTCATAACCTTTCCCAAACTTAAAAAGGCATCTTCCAGAGTTGGTGGGAATACATGTAAGTATTGTCACAAAATGATCTAACATAAAAGAAAGTTTAGATATATTTCTAAAAACAAATTTTTAAACAAAAGAGATCTTCCTGTGAATCAATGATGAAATTGCCCAAATTATGTAACAATATAATCACAAGCAAGTCCATTTACTATTGCCCTTTGAGTTTTTCACATTTGGGATATATAATTTGAGAAGCAAAATGTGGAGATAGAAGAACATCCACTCATAACAGGAAAATAATTTTCTCAAGGGATATGGATGAAGGGTAATAAAGGAGAAGGAGGTATGATAAAATTGTAAGGAAGAAATAGGAAGATGCATATATTATGATCCTTCACTCCAAACATTCATTGATGTTCAAGTGAAATTTATGAAATGTCTCGTATAACTAATTTCTTGTGAAAACTATAAAAATTAATGTCTTGATTGATTATGGGTAAGATAGAGACAATGTATAACCATAGGAAATGAAGACAGAGGAGGTAGATGCACTCACAAACACACACTCACAAAAATATGTGGGCAATAGTATCAAAACTTAAACTTTAGATGAAGACATAAAACTTTACAAGCTGCAGCACTGGGATTGGAGAATAGTTTAAGACAATTTTGCTTATATAGACCATACAGTGTAGAATACAGGCTTTCATCTTTTTATAAGTCTTATGCAAAGACTTTGTCTTCATCCTTAGGGTCTAAAAATACCACATAGTCAGTGCTACCAGTTACCTATGTGGGAACTTGATTTTTGTAGTATCTAACATTGGAGTACTAGAGGTTTCTTTTCTGTTTTGTTTTGTTTTGTTTTTTGTTTTATGTTTTTCTTTTTTTTTTACTTTTATTTAAGAATTGGACATGACAAACTTTTATATAGTATATTTTTTTCTAAAAAAAAATAACAATAATCGCTCCTTAATTTAGCAACTTGTACCTTTATGCCAATGGCCAAGGAGAGATATAATTCTTCCATTATAAACCTAAATAACCTAAAACTTCATTTTATCTAATTGTGCCTCACATATTCATTTTCTTTCAACATTCAATAACAAGATTAAAAATGTATTTTCATTTAAGCTGTTAACATGTTGATTTGTAAGAATATCTTTGTACATTTTCTGTCAATAAATTAAGCTTTTTAATCCACAAATAATGAATGTAGTAATATCAGATGATAAATGAGAATTTTAACTCCAGAGTCCATAGTTGAAGGCAAAGATAAATGATGCTAATAATCAGCCTGTTTCAGTCCAACAAAGAGGGAGATCTTTGTGTGTGGGTATGGGGGGGCTATACACGAGTATACTCATGTATTTACAAATATTCCCAGTGAAACTCATCTCACTTTTCTCCATGAGGAGAATGCTTATAAAGCATGGGAATATCAGTCTGTAACATATCAGCACCTTCTATTCAATTTGATGTATATATAATAAAAATGGTACAGAATCCCACTCACAGAGCCCTCTCTCTAGTGGTGCAATGGTTTAGGATGCAACCTAGAAGCTAGCAGCAGCCACCTCAGTGCAAGTTCAATCCCTGGCCCTGGAGATGACCCACATGGTACAGCAGACCTCTCCTGTCTTGCCCGCTGCTCCCCTCAGCAGTGTACTTCGTCGATCTGCCTGTTCTGCTCCCTACTCTGTCTCTGGTGAAGCCTCTCACTCCTCCTGAGCCAGCACAGTTCTTTATGTATAAATAAATACATTTTAGAAAAATTGAATCCCACTCACAGATCATGTTATCTCCCCTTCCTTCCCCAGTGTGAAGCTTCCAAAATACAAACCTTACCTAGGCTTTCTCTCCTCAACATGAAACATGTTTCATGTTGACTAGGGTGCTTCTATGCAATAGAAACATTACAATTAGAGAGCCCGTAAGCTTTGCTTAACTAATTTATGTTTACTTGTACAGCAGCATTCTGTTTTTAGGGGTCTGTCTTTCGGGGCATATGCTGTATTTATAAACATGATATTTTGCACTGTTTTAGTACTCTCTTAGCTTCGAAACCCTCTTATCCTGGAAACAGTGTCCCACTAGAAAAAATTTTCCAGAGTAGAAGGGTTGATGGGGTTAATTTATCTATTTTTCTTTAGATCAGTTTTTTATTCTCTGGTGTGTTAATTTCATACAATACAATAAGGACACAAATGATAAATAACAGTTTACTATATCCCATAGGGCTTTCTCTCTTTCTTATGAATTCTCCCTGAGAGTGCCAAAGATCACTTACAAAAGCCAGTGTCCACTGTCAAAAATCCTGAGAGACCAAATTAATTTAAGGCTAGTACAACAGACCAATGGAAATGCAGAGGCATAAAATTCAAAATCATCTGACATCTTCTTACCCTCAAACAAATCTTGCTGCCATTTGTTGCAAAGGTATAAACCTGAAGATGACTGTCAAATTTGCAAGACAGTCCCATTCCACACCCTTGTTCCTAGTGTTAACAACACCCTAGCAGAATGCAGTCATTGGTATTCAAATGATTACTGGCACTAATATTGCAATATCTTCCCATATCCCATTTCTTACCCACATATATACATTTTTTAACTCCCCTACCGATTAGCATGGATTTTATTCAAATTCCATTCACAATATCCTTATTTTTGTACTTCCAGAAAACCCTATCTTTCTAAGCATATCACCTAAGTTACCAAAAATCTGAATGATAACACAAAACTTCATGCTTACTGGCAGGTGACATCAAATTCTGACAAAGATAAAGATTAATTTATTTCAATAGCAGTACCAAAGTATTAGCATTTAAACAATTTTTCTGAGCCCTGATTGTTATTAAATATCAGGATTTGGGCCAGCTGATCCCTTTCAGAGAGGAACCTCTAGCTTTAAAAACCATAATACTTTATAATGGATAGTAAGCATGCCCACCCTTTCCTCCATAGGGGACAACCATGTCCATCTTTCTGGGCTAGAATAAAACATAATAATTGCTTTCAATGGAAACATGAACTTCATCAACCACAATTATCCTCTATACAAATACCTTTTAAAAGAAATTTGGAACAAAGGGAAGTGTTCCCATTTACAAGATTTATAGAAATAAGAGAACCATAGAGAGTTTTCTTCCAACATATAACAAGTTAATGAAGAGAATAAATTGATTTTCCCAGATAATTTTAACCACCATACTCTTTTTGTTTACATCATTTGCTGGTACCTTGAATCCTATACATATAAATACTACATGCAATGTGTATATACATTTTTTCATATAGCTTTCTTAAAGAAATATGAAGGCACATTTGAAACTAAGTTTCTCCATAGGTATATAAATAATACATATTATCTAAATCAAATATCAAAAAGAAAAAGGGAACAAGTATAAAGAAATAACCTGAAGTGAAAATGCAAAATGATACAGCAACAAGAGGGATGGAAAAAAATGAACTCGATTGATCAGCGCAATAGAGTGAGAACCAGAAATATATAGAGCAAAACTAAGTTTTGGCTTTGCAACTAAAGTAGATTTTGGCAGAAATACATTTATTACTCTCAACTGTTGGTATCATTTGAAAATAAATATTGACGAGGATCCTGTAATATTGAATGACATAAAGGAATTATTTCTAAAAAGTAGTGATAATTCTATATTTGGAAGATAAGAGATGCTAAGTGTTAATGTAAGTAAAGCAAAGAGATGCATGTGACTATTACAAGGCTAGTTTTCTTTTGGGAAAAGTTCTATACACACACACATACACATGAAAAGGAAGATGAGAGAAATCTTTCTATCTAGAAGTTGGAAATTTAAAAAACTAACTCTTTTTATGTGACTAAAATAAACCTAACAAAGAATTCATATACTTAAAATGTGCACAAATTTAGATGAACCTGGCGTATTCAGAGTCAGAACAGTATTAAGGGCCATCACTCCAGTAGCTCTGTGATCGCCACATCTGAGTTTTGAGTAAGAAGAAAAGAGACAGAGACAGAAGAGGAGGGACTGAAGAAAATGGTGAAGGGGACAGAGGATGAGAAAAAAAAAAAAGCAGAACAAAGGATTAAAAGAAGGATCAAAGTATAGAGAGCTCACTTAGTCGCTAACACATAACTTCTAATGGTGCTCCAGATGTTCAAGTTTGACAAATAATATAAATGTACTGTTATATTTTGTAAACCCTACAGCATTAATATATGCGTTGTTTTCTTGCTTTTCCTATTAAAAAAAAATGAAAAGTCTGCGGCCCTCCCTGGTGGCGCAGTGGGTTAAAGCACAGCACTGAGAAGCTTAAGCCACTTCCGCATGAGTTTGATTCCTGCCTGCCCCGAGGGATCCCACATGGCCAGGCAGACCTCTCCTGGCCCGCCGGCCCACTGCTCCCCTCAACCGCCTGTTCTGCTCCCCACTCTGTCTGTGGTAAAGCCTCTCACCGCCCCTGGCCTGTACCCCAGTTCTGTATGTCATAATAAATAAATCTTAAAAAAAAAAAAAAATGAGAAGTCTGCAGTTGTACATCAGTAACACAAAAATGGAGACAGGTTAAAAGCCAGATTTTATTGTTGTAAATCCCCAGTCCACTTTCTCCCAGCTCTTTGCCACTCTGCCTCAATATGTATTCTTCAGTGCTAGCACAGCAGGGAAACAGGCTGTCAATATTTGTATTGAATCTTGTTTTTAGTCTTAAAAGATAAATGAGTAAAACTTTTGAGTCAAATGAATTGCTGAATTATATATCAACAGTTTCCAAAAACATGTTCAATAGTTTCTAGAATTTTAGTAAATTTACTCAAATGCAATTATTTTCATTTTCATTTTTGAAGGACATTGGCTCAATAATTTAAAATTAAATTGCTTTGTTGTTTCACTTTCTTGGGGAAAAAAGCTGTAAAAAGTGTGCTGAATATCAGTTGTTTCTATAAAAGTGATTTTAGAAAACAGCTCTCCCATCAGTTATAAGAACATTAAAAGATTTGTTTGTATAGCTTAAGTTTACTCCAATATTTGTCTTTCCTTTATCTAGCTTATAAAAACAAACAATGTATTCTCAGAAACCCTGGGTTAATATAAACATCAGAAGCAGTAAGTTGAAAGTTGAATTGTATTACATTTGATATTCCTTTACTGACTACACCTTTGAATTTTGTAGTGCTATCCAAATGATCTATAATATAAACTGTTTGACATAAAATTCCTTTAATAACTTGAAAGTCTGTCAGAATTCAGACATTTTGTGTATTGCCTAATATTCAAAAGAAAATTATTTGCACCGTTTTGTGTATTGATTTGTCTTTTTTGTTGTTTCCTGGAGAGATTCTATTATTGAACTTTGCTTTGCTCTGACTATCTGTGAGAAAGAATTGTCTTAATATGATTATAAATAAGAGTAAAATCTGCCATTTCTTTCTTGATCAGTTCCAGTTATGTTTTTCAACTGAAAGTATCTTCTAAGAAGCTACAAACACTTCAAATATCCAGGAATGTCTTAAATTTCAGGGACCTTCTCTTTCCATCTTAAAAACAACTTTCATAAAATATTTCATGACAAACTTGATATAAATTCAAGTGTTATGTAGTTTTTATATTTTTCATTTGTATTATTCAATTTTGGATAAATAAGACTGACTGCTAAATTTCAACACATTTGTTTGATTTAATGTGCTGTTTCACTACTAAAAAATTTCTAAGAGAAATGACTACTATATATACATTCTCAATTAGGTCAAATCCTCCTCTCTTGACTACACCACATAAAAACATTGCATTGTATTTTCTTCCTATAAAAGCTCAATACTCCAGGGTCTCTATAGTACATGTTATAGTTGTAAGATTGTTTCTTTTGTATCACTAAATATCTCCAACATTTCTCTTCACTAATATCTAAACAGTTTCGTATATGGTGTATGAACGGGAAGAGAAGAAATAGAAAAGTCTTTTCAAGGGTCATGAAGGTCTTGTCACCTTCAAAATAGGTTGGTGAAATGTAGGCTACTCTGTCCCTTCATCTTTCTATCAATCTACCAAACAGCGTGGCAGCAGTCATTTACACAACGGGAAGAAATAAAGTCCCTGAACAGCTGCTTGTTCAGTGTGTTATTTAGCTCTCCCAATGTCAGTCGAAAGTGTTTTCATCCTTCAGTGTTTTCTTGGTCTGGCAGAAAAATGGATAATGGATGATGATGTGGATGACAAACTGCATGGACTCCAAAATTGATGAAGAGGAGAGAGAATTTGATAAGAAAAGCACTTCTGAGGCCACAGCATTATGAAAAAATCTCAAATAAACACAGAGACGTGGGGAGCCTTTATGTTGCTTCTCTGCCATTTAATGTTTCCTTCTCTCATGCTTATGCTATCTCGTCTCTTTGTTTAGATACAATAGTGAAAAAAAAAGACATTAACACCCAAAGTGTCTTAATGAGATTTATATAATTTTCTCTAGAGTTTAAGGTAGATTTATAAATCTTTGCATCTTTAATTTCCTTTGTTTTATGTTTTAGATTACTATGGGAAATGATCATTTTTAATAATAATTGGTATCCTGCATATAACAAATTGGAAGAAGTGGCCTAAAGTATGGTCCACTAATATTCTGGTATGTTATGATGGGATATATTACGAGGTTACTTATCAAAGAGAACATCAAAAGGTGAATTGTACAATATGAAGAGACCTAGATAAGTCACTTAAAAAATAGGAAGAAAGAATGGTATGGTACCAGGAGAATAAAAGCAATAGATATGTTCATTTGATAAAGCAAAATATAGTCTGTTCATATATCAGTTGCTCTTTATCCATTTTATAATTCTTTTTCATCACCACGTTTTTCCTCCATATTCTTCTTCCTTGTTTTAGTCCTTGATTTTGTAATTTTCCAATATCCCTGACTTGTCAAAGGTGTTTTCAGAATTTAATTTTGGGAATGAATGAACTGTTTCCTTATATCTAACCTGCATTTACCCACTTTTTAAACTCTTCTATGAAACCCGGAATGTTCCTGGCCCTGGGCTAAGAAAATAGCAATGCAGCAGGCCTATCCTAACAAATGTAACTCAACAAATGCCCTGTTAGATGTATATCCAAGACACCTTTGCTCCAGTACTCCTTTGGTTTCCGCTCAAAAAAAAAAAGCCCCTTTGTCTTCTCAATTTGTCATAGTTAAGACATATTATTGTTTCAGTGCTCATGTTAACCATAATTTTCTTTGAGAGGACTTCCTTTAAAGCACCACCTATCTCTAGGGTAAGTAAGATATGCTTGTTATTTGCTCCAATAAAACCATGTCTTATTATGAGTTGTACTTCTGCCACCTAATACTTTTGCCAGATAATTAGTGTTCAATGGATATTTGTTGATTTAATGACACTCAAGAAACATAAACTGAAAAATAATCATCTGTGTAAGTATATAATAAAAATATATATATACTGAAAAACATACACTGGGCATGATCAATTTTCTTATTGGTATGCTATCCCTGAGAAACAGTTGGTCTGCAATGCCCTGTGGAGGTAACCCCTCCCCTGGGTTCTATCCCAGTTCCCTAGCCCAGCATCACCTCACAGAGGTGGTCAGGGTGGTGTGAGCACCTATAGGGACAGCTGAACACTTAGAATTGGAGAGAAGAGTCAAACCAGGCCCCAACAAAGTGAAAATACATTAATAAATGCATTAGTAGCTAAGACAATACCAAATACCCTCTATAATTTCAGGAACTTACGACTCTACCTCAAAAATGATTCACTGGGGGAAAGCAATCATCCCAAAGTGATTCCTGGGAAACAGGTGAATTTTATGTTTCAGGAAGTAGGCTACCCAACTGCAACTCTTGTCATAAAACAATGTGTCAGATACATACAAGTGAGTAAATAGAAAGTTGCAGATTAAAGGAAATATAATAATAACTGAGGGCTGACACACTTCTATGTCTGTCCTGCCAAGATCTGTAATCAGAAAAGTACCTAGGAGGTCACTTACCTTTTCAACAAAATCAAGATCAAGTACAGTCACTCAGTAGTCGTGCAAACTTCTGTGGAAATGCTACTTGTGCATATTAAGTGCATAATTGACATTATTTCTACTATCAGAGACTAAGTAAAACCCTGTGATTACCATATAACTCTAATATGTTAAAAAAAAAAAGTGAGGGCTTTGTTTCACAGTTGCTAGTGTTGGCAAAAATGAAATGTTACCTCCACAACATAAAATTGACAGCTTTCCCCCCTTTGAAATACAGACTACTATTAACATTTTGTATATAAAATATACAAAATTGAAGAGTGCTTTGAGAAATGTATATATGTAGATAGGTATTTATATGAATTATTGTAGATTGCACAAATTGTAAACTACAGTTCTGTTAAACTTTGCCATTTTTCCCTATGATGTGATTGTCTCCAACGCAAGAGAAACATCACACATATATCCTCTGTTTGAGTTCCTTTGCTCACCCATATTCTTGTCTAGGATTATCATCTTGAATATTCCTGCCATCTTGTGAAGCACAGACAATCTCAGGCAATTTTACATATTTCTCTGGTGGAAATGTTAAAGAAACGGCAATTAATCTTGGATCAAAATTATAGATTTGAGTAGTTTTGAGATGCTTCTAGCAACTGATTTGGACTGTCTCCAGGGTCATTCTGGTTTTACCCCAAACTGACCTGGACATTTCCAAAGGTGGGTGGTGGGGTACTTTAGTGTTATAGTCATTCCATGTGGTTAAAGCATTTTGCCCAGGAAGATAATTCTTTTCAACTAATAGTAACATGAGGACAGTCATTTCCTAAGGATTATAATGGAAATGAAAACTTAAAAGGTGGGTATTTTCTTAGGAGATACCATATTTAAAATATGTTTGACATAATAGTCCAATTTAAAGGAAAATGCTATCATTATAGAGGTAAGATAGTAGTCTTTTATTCTTAAGTACATACTAATCTCAAAAAATACAAAGCAAAGTACTTTCAACTACTAAACCTTAATATTACAAACTTTACTTATTAAGCTTTCTTTCTTCTCCTTTGACTCTCATGCACTAAGAAGACCCCATAAGGAGTTGAGAATCCTTTAGGATTATAACACACCATTAAAACAGTCTCAATACATATACTTTAGCAAATATGTAGACTCACAAAATGGAACACTCAGAATTTATTTTAAATCTATAAATAAATCACCATTCCTATTGTGGTCACCAGTCAGGGGAAAAAAAGTGGAGTTACTTCACCAAGGTTTTCTTTTTCATTAGAAGGTCACTAGATTTAGGTGGGAAGCTGTTTTGGCATTTCAGTTTCCTGATTGCACTACTGATATCAACTATTCACCTTCATGTTAGTGACTTCATTAAATTCTGATTTAGAAACTAATTTCAAAAGCAGCCCCGACCTTTGAAATACGAAGGTAACAGGAGGGCAAAGGAAAGAGGTGGAGAAGATACTGCTGAGCAGATCTCAAATCATATTTATGTTTTCAAAGCTTCCTTATGAACCATTCACCACTCACAATTTAGTTTTTTAATCCAAATTTTAACTTGAAATAGCCCCTGCTGACTCAAAAGTGTTATAACACGCAGTGGCCAGGTGGGGGAGAAGTGTGGCCTTATCCCTTTGAAGCTCGGCTGCCCAAGATCAATGGGAGATCACAGGTGGCCACACTTCAAACAGGAGGCTCCGAGCTCTGTTTCGGTCCAACCCTCGTAACAGTTATTTTTCACCCCCAGTGACTTGCAATTGACTTTCATGTTACACTTTTACTTAAGAAAGCAAATGAAGAGCATTAGAGGCAGATCTTGATTAAAAGAATTTTAAAGAAGCCAACATCTTGAGAGGACCAGCTACCTTTTAAAAGCATCTACTAATGCAATTTCTGGGTGGAAGGAAAGGTAAGCCTGCAGGGGAGATTTTTAAAAGCAACCCACTTACGGGGTTGCCGCTGACATTTTAGCAGCTAAACTACATCCCAGTTTCTTGGTTGTAAGTAAATGTGTACTCAACACATTGTAACTGGCTAGATACACATTGTATCTAGCAGTGCAGCGAGATTTTAAAAATGTCTACATTTGACTAGTCTAGGTAGAAAGAACTCATTGAGATTAATAAAAATATAACAAAGAGCAACTAGTAGACATTAAATATATTTCTATACAACCAACACAAGCATGTAGTTCTTGAGGACGCCTGACATTAATGAAGTATCTCTATTTTTATTTTAATATGCTACATATGATATACATCACATATACTTCATTTCATATAGACAATGATTTAAAATAACAGTATTTCTCTTGTCCAGATAAATAAATCATGGAAATTACAATATTTTTTTAAATAATATAAAAATGGAGGAGTTGTTTATAATCCAGAAAAATGGTTTTCAACATTGGCCAAATAATGAAATCATCTGGTTTGCTTTAAGAAAAAAAGATGCCTGGACACCATCTGGAGATTTTAATTCCATCGGTCTAAAGTGGGCCAATGCATGAGAATTTGGAAAGTTCCCCAGGTAATTTGTATGTGCACTAATGTAAGAAGTGCTGGTCTAGAGTAGAACCTCTCAAACTCTAATGTAGGGAGTGTTTACAACTTGGGTTCTCAATAAACTGAATATTCTGACTCTGTAGATCCAAAGTGGGGTCTAGCCAGCTCCCAAGTGATACCAAGATGTTGGTCCCCAGACCATTGATGGTAAAGCAAAAACTTAGTATTTCTCAGCTCAAGAGAAGAGCATAGGTTGGAATCATGACATTTTGGCAGAAATTACCTATATTCTCATAACCTCTAATCTAACCAGACACCCACTCCCCTACTTCTCTGAGTTATCCCAACTCCATGTGCCACAATTTTTTCACCTCTCTGAGTAGGCCTTGATGAAATTCATTAAATTTGGGTACTGGAATAATCTCTGGAAGTTCACGCTGGGATTTTAAAATGCAGTCACTAACAGAAATTGCATACTGGGGTATTTCAAAAGAAGAAACTGCTTACAACAAATAACTGAAATAGCAGTTCTGCATTGTTACACTTCTAGTATCGTATGTTGAGTTTGATGCCAGCAACAATGTTAAATGGGGCCTTTACTCTGATTGGATCATACTCATGACATTTATTCAAGGAAAGGAAAAACTGAGTGAATGAACCATCTGAACCAAAGAAGAGAAACGATTATCCACACAGGCGGAGGTCAGGCAGTTCTATAAGCACAGCAGGGAATGTTCACTGTGATTCTCAGCATCCACCTCCTAAGTGGCCTGTGTGGCCCCAGGCTACTGATGGTTCAGGCTGCTCTGGCTATGAAAGCTTTAAGTTCCTGACACTAGGCATCAAACGTACCTTCTAATGCCACTCTCTTTAACCAGAGGTCTTTTAAATAAACCACAGTATTTGAAAAGTATAAACAAGAATTATATATACTATCCTTCATGCCTTGTGTCCTATAACAATGGGAACTTTCAGAAAGATCATGGGCTTCTGAATAAAAAAAAAGAAAAAAAACTTAAGCTTGAGGTCAGCTCTAATAGAATTTATTAGTTGATGGGTATACTATTGTCACATCCTCCCAGTTATTTCTTCATTGAGGGTCCTCCTTCCTCTAATGTCCTTGATACTTGGGAGCCTTAATCTTAAATTCTAATGTTTCAGTTTTCTAAATTAATAAACCACTATTTCCAAGACCCATTATTCAGTGCAAGTAGGAAAGCTTTCAACATCCACCACAAATCATGCCACGACATGAACATTTAGAATGTCATCAGGGGCCAGTTGCATGACCATATTTCCTTTTCAGTGTTTCTACACAAACTAAAAGTCAAATATGGCTATTTGGTATGACAGCAGTTTTGTTATTTTTTTTGGGGGGTATGGGTGGGGGAGTCTGGGAATGCTGTTACCATTAATTTGTATGGAAAATATTTCACACTCCCTTGACCCCCAAAATGACCTACCAAATGGGAACATTCTAACATTCTATTTTGGGAGTTCAGGGGAAGTCTTTATTTCAAGAGTCACTTCTTCCCTGTCATTTGGGCTTGCTTTTAGTAACTTGACTCATCATGGCCCAATCTTTTCTACTTTAATAACCGGAGAAAGAATTGTACTCTCGAAAGAGTTTAGGCATCTTACAAGTTTTGATCTACTTGTATCCTGCATCTGAAGAGAAAAAAATTAAGACAGCAATTGTGAAGACACACAAAAGACAAGTTTTTCTACATCATGCCCCTAGGCAGCATCTTACCAGGTATTCATTCACCATTTCATTACTCGTTCACCTATGACATGGCAGACATCCTTCCAAAATTGAGGACTTAGAGGTTAAAAATTAGATAAGACCCTGGCCCTTGAACTGCAGTCCTAGATTAGAAAAAAAAAAAAAGCTACTATATGACAAGAATAGCAACTATATTTTATTGTACAATTTAATCAGTTTTAAGGTATTATATGAAAGGTGTTTATAGATTTGTTCAATTCTTAACACTCTGAGTGTTTCTGAGGGCAGGAGGAGGCGGTGTTGTGTGTTGGGAGATGTGTAGGAGCCAGAATTTTATTTTTTAAGAAATTCCCAGTGATATTATATTACTAGTCTAAGAGCCACAATGGCATTTGAGAAAAAAAACTTTCAACAAGTAACTAGTGTTAATGATTACCTCTACAGTCTTAAAGATTTTCTGTGAATTACCCAGCTTTAAAAAACTTACAATGATCTTACTGAAAGACATTCATATTATAAACCCAATTTCACAGATGAGGAGACTGAGGAATTAATCAATTAAGTGACTTTCCAAAAACACAAGGCTTGCAAGTCTTTATTCTGTTAAGAATTTAAACCTAGCATGAATTCTAAACTCTTCCCAATGTGCAGATAGCTGGATGATTCCCATGTACTAGTCACACTTCAGTTAAGAAGCATTTGGTGATGAACAAGACTGACAAAATCCTCTGATTTCATAGAGAAGTGTTGGATTTGTTTTACTTTTGGGTGTGATATAAGTTGAGGTGTGAAGATGAAGAAACAGTCACTCAGACAGTCAAAGGAGAGAAAACAAGATCAAAGGGTCTTAGCTGACAAGGAGCAGCATCTGAATAGCAGAGAAGTCTGCAAAAGAAAGAATGCAGCCAGAGAGAGATGCACTGACCAGATCACACAGATCACACAGCAGGTATTGGGAAAAGGTTAAATTTATTTTTTAGGAACATACAGACTACAAAAGGTTTTTAAGAAGTAACTTCATCTGATCTTTGTCCTTAAAAAGTATTTTGTTTTGTGTTGCAATACACTCAATAAGCTACAGGAAGGCAAGTTGAAAAACAGAAGGACTAATCAGAAATCCACTGGAGGGGTTCAAATGAAAAGTGATGGAGCTTGGAGAATACGCCAGAGGTATCACAGTCTACCTGGCACAAAAATTGCTTAACAAATTGCTGTGATTCTTAGCATAAATACCCAAGGTAGATCTCTGGGGCCCCTCTCTAATATTTATCACACCATTTTTAGGGGCCAAGGCTACCCTCACTCCCTTATCTATTTTGTGGTCCTCACTTTCCCAAACAGCAGGAAGCATATCTCAGTACAAACCATACTGTCTGCAATTAAAAGAAGCTTTCTGAAAAAAATAACATTTAAACAGTATATTGCTCAGTCTTACTATTTGATACTAACATTAGTATTTTAAATACCCCAATATTAATATCCATACCCTGGTCTTTGTTCTCAGACACAGTGGTATTTGTGAATAAAAGTGATAATGGATTTAACTTACTCTATGTCCTAATTCCAAGATGTTACTAATTCTTTTAATCAATTTTTAAAGTATTTATGTTGAAAGTCCAACTTAAAAGTTCACAACTGATGAGCACATGTAGGAGGTAATGTGTATTTTTTTTCCCTTGAAAAATTGTTATTAAATAGTCAGCATGCCTTTTAATTAGTACACTCTTTGAATCATGCAAGTCTTAAATAATAAATACACACACACACACACACAAAGCAAACTAAAGGCTCTCATAAAATATCATTGATTAGTAAATGAGACAGCTTCTCAACAATACAATAATATCACACAGTGATTTTTCATGTGGCACTTAACAGTGTTTCACAACATTGAAGCACAGCAATAATAAAAATGCTCTAGTACTTTGAAAAAGTTAACTTGTTTATAATTTAGGAAGAAAAATCCTGGGTTTTAAATTTAATCTATGGTTAAAAAGAGAAAATATAAACAACAAATATATTTTTAACTATGATCTCAATAAAGGTATCATTGTGTGAAACTGATACAAACTTGTCAAGAGAATAGACAATGGCACACTGAAATGTTGAAATATTGTGAAAAATCTGTAGATTAGAAAGACTCCCAAAATGTTTTAAGTATACAGATTTCTTCCAGGATGAGAATAAAAAATAGGCAATTCTTCTAATCCCTTACTACTTTAGGAAATAAGTATTAAAAGGTCTTTTATATTTTTTTAGTTAAGAACTGTGTTAAAACTATAAGAGAGAGGGCCCTTCCTGGTGGTGCAGCAGGTGAAAGCACATCACTAAGAAGCTAAAGCCACTTCAGCATGAGTTCGATCACCAGCTCCAGAGGTGACCCACATGGCAGGGCAGACATCTCCTGACCCACCCGCTGCTCCCCTCAGCACTGTACTTCATTGATCTGCCTGTTCTGCTCCCCACTCTGTCTCTGGTGAATCCTCTCACCCTCCACATCTCTGGCCTGTACACCACAGTTCGGTATGAATAAATAAATAAATCTTTTAAAAAAAATTCTACAAGTTAATCTGTGGAACAATATTTGAATAAAGGTAGAAACCAGATAATAGAGACAGCCATAGGTATATAGATATATTGATACATACACAGAAGCATATTGTATACAATAAAATAAGACATAAATGTTTTCCTATCACTTTAGATTTCTTCCATTATTTTAGCTTAGTTTCTTTGCCATGCAGTCTCTTTTAAACAATTAGGTACATAAAAACTATATAGGATTCTTATAAAAATAGTGTCAATATAAGTAAGTACTACTAATTAAATGTTTGGGTCACCTCTTATACTGAAAGACTCTCTTAACTGAGTTAGCTTATCAATGTGATTTCTGGAGGCAGAGAGCATCCTTTAACAAAATGAATTCATCTGTATGTGGTAAAAGAGAGCCATCCTTGATCTGTGTATGCAATGTTCTATCCATGAGCAGGAATCATGAAAATTACTCCATTAGCGTCAATGTTTGAAAAATAATGTTGCCTTTTTATATTTGTATGGAGTGCTGAATAATATTCAGAAAACTTGGCTATAAACTCATTCTTTCCACCTGAGAGATATTGCACATGGTTGCTCTTTATTTCCCTCCCCGATTCTATAGTTAATATAAATGATCAATTCATTCATGAAATAAATACAGCATTTACATTTTCATTCATGACCCATTAAGCCACACTGTATTTTGTAATACACTATTGAAAGTAAAAATAAATGACCTTTTTTCTTTTATTCTCTTTATCCTAGGTTTGATTTTTGTCCTTTCACTTCCCCTAGAGATGTCTAAAAAGAGAAATTCTGGAGATTTAGATTAGAATGCTAATTCCTAGGATAATGGCCTTCCTACTTTAAACCAGTCAGTAAATCAGTGCTTTCCCTCCAAAACAGTGTGTTTCCTTAGAGAAAATAAATGGACTCATTCCCTATGCAGAGCTAGGTAGGAGCATAATAGAGAACCTTTTGACACCATGTATAGCTGCTAGCTGAAATGCCAAAGGAATCATTAAGGGGTTGAGCACATCAGGAAAAGAGAATAAGTGAATAGATGAAGTGAGCAAAGTTATGAGCTATAGCAGAAACTGTTGAACACAAAAGCTGTATGTAGATAAAATAGAAATTCAAGATACAACTTAGCTTTCTCTCTTCCTTTTTTTGCCTCATTCCACTGATCCAATGAATTAGGAAGTCAAGGTCAGCACTCATCTACAAGTCATGTCTCAAAATCTACTCTCTTACATATGATGAATATCAGCATCTCTTAGCTGGTTGCCTTTCCTTCACTCTCTCTTACAGAAACAATCCCATCCAGCATTATCCACCAATCTACACACATAAGATATCGTCAGTGGATCATCTCACTTCTTGCTATTAGCATTTTCATGGCTACTAGCTGTAACTAAAATAAAATCTAACTTCTTTAGCAATCCTTTAATCCCAATTTAATCTGTGACAAAACATCTGATAATGCTTTTCCCTTGTCTTTTAAAGTCCAGCCATACTTGGCCTTTCCTATACTTCTAGATTATAAAAAGCCTATTCTTACCATAGGGTCTTTACAGGGTTTATTTCTTGTGATACTCTCCATTCTGATTTTTGTATCTCCATTTGGCTGCTGCTTTTTATCATCAGCACTCAGCTCAAACTTCACCTTTCTTGTAAGGAACTTCCCAAATTCTTCATCTTAAGTACTTTCTTTTCCAATCCAGCATAACATTCATCATTAAAATTTTTCTTCTTCAATTCTTATGCATCCTTACATTGTTAAATCACATGCTTCCCATTTTCCTGAACTGGAGTATGAATTCCATGAGAGGAAGACCTTTGACAATCTTGTACATTATTCTGTCTCCATATCACAGATAACACCTAACACATACCAAGTGTTCAATGGTTAGTCATTGAATAAATGAATAGTGTTCTTTTACCTTAGTCTTTACCCATTATAGTTTGGGTTACCTTTATTTTGTTTTAGTAAATGTATTGATTTGCCATTGATCTGTAAAACTCTAATAAATACAGTTTGGAAGTACCACTCCCTCCCCACCTAGCATCAAACTTATATAGAATATTCACATTATCAAATTGAGCCTTTCTACCTTTTGCTGCCATGTTCCCTCTCCACCTTCTTCCCTGGTAGTCACCCTATTATTCAGAGTTTAAAGTCATGTTTTGTGTGTGATTTATTAGTTCATTTGCCTTGGTTATTTAGGATACACATATGAGAGAATCCATTTAATAATTGTCTTTGACTTTCTGACATAGTTAGCATAATCGCTTCTATCCACATTGCAGCAAAAGACACCATTTTAATAACTGAGTAATATTCCACTGAAAAAGTACTAAGCAAAACTTCTTTAACCAGCCATCCATTGATGGGCACGTGGGCTGTTTCTATGTCTTAATTATCATAAATTCTGAAAGGGCAACAAAAACAAAAATAAACAAGTGGGATTACATCAAGCTAAAAGCTTTGTGTAAAGCAAAATAAGCCATCACAAAAGACAAAAGGGGAACCTACTAAGTAGAAGAGGATACATCTTAAAAGGGGCAACATCTAAAATATAGAAAGAAACCTTACACTTAAAAAAAAAACCGATTAAAACATGGCATGGGTTTTAAATAGACATTTCTTCAAAGACATACAGATAGCTAATAGACATGAAAAAAAATCCCCTTTATTTATTAGGAAATATAAATCAAAACTACAATAAGACAATACCTCATACCCATTTTGATGACCCATATCAAAAGACATGAAACAAGTGCTAAAAATTGCACAGAGGAAAAGGAACTCTCCTATATTTTGATGGGCAGTAAACTGGTACACCTTATAGCAATCACATGGAAACAACATAAGAAACTAAAAATAGAAATAGCATATAAGCCAGTAATGTCACTCTTAGATATTTATACAAAGAATCCAAAAACACTGTAACACTGTGTGTGTGTGTGTGTGTGTGTGTATCCTACAGTTGTCTTTGATGTCTACAATTGCCTTTGAAATTTCATCATTTCTAGAAAGAGGTACAGGGTGGACTCACAATATCTAATTTCAAATTTAAACACTTATTTGCTAAATAAATTAATATTAAAATATATAATGGACAAAAATAAAAATCAAACTCAGACAGAGCATGAAAAACTCTAACCTATGAAAGACATATTTAGTTCATGGGCTTTGGAATTATGTTGATTTTTGTATTAAATAATTTTATCTTCCTTTTGTCTTTATTAGTTTTTCACTATAGCTTCCCCTAGTTATATATCTCTGTGTATTTGCTATCTATTTTATGAAGCCTAAAACATTGAATAATTTAATTATGTGTATACTTACTATTATAACTAAATACTAACAAAACAAATATCCTTTGATTTACTTTTCTTATATAGATATCACAAACAAATCCTTTTTGGATTAGACTATCTATTTACAATTCTTCCTATTATGTTTTCAATATGTGACCTTGCAAGTCTGACAAGCTACAATTTCATTCCCCATACAGTATATAGTTAGAGATAGACTGACCTATTAAGTATCTAAAATCTCTCCAAATGCCCAAGAAATATTTATGTGCTACTGCTCACAGTCACACAAAATATTTCTATAATCAATCCTTAAGAGGGAAATTTTAGAGACTTCAAACAAACTTGACACCTGAAAAATCCAAAATTGCACACACTATAAATAAGTACATGTTATACAATGATAGCTCCAAAGAGAATAAAACTACAGAATTTTTACCTGGAGAGACATCTTATAAATCATCTATTTAATTTACTTCTATCTCATTGAATAGTTTAGGAATGAGAAACTCAAAATGAAATAGTTGATTTGAAGTAAATTTGGGGAAAAGTAGTAGATTAGCCCTAAAAACTAGGTCAAATGGTATTCTTTACACAAATCCAGGAACATTCAATTGCTTGGCACTACACCTATAGTTGGGAAATATATGTTACATTATTGCTAATAATTATATTGTCTTTATTTATGTTTTTAAAAACAGCATGCATATATCACTAAAACTTTATTGCATCTGTGTGGCATAGTGTGACTGGTATGAGTTAAAAAATTATTCCTAAGTTAAGCATCCTAGATTCTAATTGTGATGTGCCAATGTCACATCTCATGTATGCCAAGACTCGGTAATTAGGTCAACATTAACACATAGCAATTCCCTTTTTAAAGGAATAGATCATAGGTGTGCTTGAGGCTTAAGTGAACTGCCCAATGGTCCATCCAATGTAGCACACAGGGAAATATTTTCCTGGGTTTAGAGTTATAGCAGCTCGCTCTCTGCAGAACCTGGCACAGGTTGAATCTCTGCCTTTTTGAATCATGGTCAATGCCTTTGCTCATAAAGAACCACTCCATTTCTGGTTGTTCAATGCCAGATTGTTCCTGCTGCTATTGTCTCTCAGCAGGCCAAAGCTATGTAGCATCCTTTTACACAGAGGGGTTTGTCGACATTGTCAGCCCTCCATATTTATGAAGCATTGCATTTGTAGGGATGAAATATAGCCAACTCCATGTCGTTTCCAGTATGCCTTTTCCATAACTGTCATTTCTTTGGCTTGAAGTGGATAGCGCTTACTTTCCAGGGAACAAAACTAGCCATCTTTAAGAGTGGCATTTGGAAAGAGATTTACATTTTACAGTAAGCAGATATTTTTGAACTAATAGTATAAAAAATCAACAGAATCACAAGAAAGAATATGAGGGGGAAAGATGCTAAAAAATCCAGAAACAATTTCCAGTCTTAAAACACAGTGCAACTGAAAGCTGGGGACACTAGTGTATAGACATGACATTTGCTGTACTTGAGATTAACTGAAAAATTAATATCTGTTTTAATGCATAAATCTATTGCCAATTCTGTTCTTCAAAATGTTATGATGTTCAGCAATATATATAGTTGTTCAGAACATGGAATCCCAAAATGTCCTGCAGTGTTACAGGGGGACTGCATGAAATCATAAGAAATACAATCAAAATGACATAAATTCAGTAGTCTAGAACAGGAACATTAAAGGTTTTAAAACTTTCACCCATTATTAATTCCTGAACATAAATTCTAAATAGGTAACTGTCACAGAAAAAAAAAATCTGTATCTTAAGATAACATTCCAAGAATGTTAAATCAGAAAGAAGTCCATGAACAGTTGTAAGGACAAAATACAAAGTTGACAGATCGGGAATAAAAAAGTGACAAAAAGTCAGTGAATAGCCATCATTTTATGAATAAAGCACTATATAGCATTGTTCCAAAATACTCAGTTGATTTTTAGTAATAAAGCAATGTGAAGAAGATACAATTAACTCTTTACTAGGAATACAGTATTATTAATACTAAATGGATTATTTCATTGGCTTCATGAAAAAGTAAGTTGTATTTAATGTAATTTTACTCCAAGAAGAGAGTATTCTACCACTTCAGTCTTTAAATATAAATTAAGTTGAATTAATATATTTAAGATTGATTTGCTTGTTATGTAGACAACAAATAAGCACTGCTTTAATTTTTAGCATAATTTTTCTTTCTTTGAGATAATGTACTTTTCATTTTACAACATCAAAGTTATTTTGTTAAGACAAAAAAAGCTAAAAACATACAGATGATGTAGAACAATAAGAATGTAAACATTGTAAGAACATTAATCATGTAAATAGTTCAACAAGTATTATCCTTACCATCGCAGTCCATTTGTTCTTTTTTGTTGTGTTTTATATCACTGTATTATGATAAACTATGGTTTCACATCATTCATCAGCAATTGGTTTATAGCTGTACTGCAATTTGCTTAATTGGTATCAAAGCAAAAATTATGCTGTACTGGACAGGTTGTTAACAGAATGTAACAAAGGGAGAAAAATGTTGTCTCTAGCAAATCTGAACATCACAGTATAATGCTATCCTTATCAAGGCAAGTGGATTGGTTTAAATGTCATGATGAATAATTAGGAACTGTGAGCATGATATGTGATCATTCAGACAGTATTCTATTAAAATACTGTATGCTTCTGGCTAGAAATATTGAATTTTTAAATTATGTATTAAGAAAAATAGTAAAGAAAAGATAAAATTGTGCCATATAAAGTAGAAAGTTGTTTTTCTGACTTAAAAGCAAATGTCATTTTTTTTTAACAGAAGCACTCAAAATGAACATATTCACACCAGGATGAATAAAAGGTACATTTTTCATCATCAAAATTCAACTTTCTATACATTTTGAATGAAATTTGAAAAGTTAGTGGCTGATTTAAACATTACCATATTCAAGTTGATTTACTGACCCTTTTAGTCAATGAAGAATTGTGAAAATAAGTCTTTATATGCATTAATTAAACAAAGTTATAAACTTTCAAAGTCACAAACTTTATGTTTTATCTATCTACCTATAAACACACACACACACACACACCTATGGTTATATTTCTCTGTTAATATTCATATGAACATAAAGTCTAAAACCAACATTCTAAAATCTCCTTGAAAACTGGAATATCGCAAAAGTTTTCTTATACAGAAAGATAATTATTTACAATACTTTTAATGTGCCTTGTTTTAGTTATCATATATGGATAGCAGAGGAACAAAATGTTACTTATTACTAATAACTGAAAGTCAAATTAAAAAATAGAAAAGGTAACTTATAAAATGACACTTCTTGATTAAAATTTATATAATTGTGAAATGCACAGACTTTTACAAATGCATTCTGAGGTAATATTGCATACACATTCTGCTTTAGCTCATATCGACATACAAACATACATATATGTGTATGGAAGAGCAATAGTATCCTTACACTTTCAGTCAGTAGTAATTCAGTATTAACATCGTTTTCTATGCTTTCCCATCTGACAAATTCATAAAGGGCATTACAGATTCTTTGACTATTATAACCAAAGAGAAATTCTAAAATATTTTAGTACCAAGTCAACAGGAAGTTCAAAAGTCAATCAAAATATATTTAAATATATTATCAGTTAGGTCATATGATAATGTTTATACACATTAAGATAAACATTAGTCACTCTCAATCTTAAATGCACATTAGAATCACCAAAGACATTTCTACAAAATACATACCTGGGCCACCAATAAGCAGAAAATGTATTAAATTAGGTAAAGTCTGTTGATAAGTGTGTTCTAAAATTCACCATCAAAATATTTCTCAAGCACATACAAATGGATAGTCAGAATTAAGAACCAGTGAACTGCATGAATTATGTAAGTAATCATTATTAGGAAGAAATATCAAAATAGAAATGCAAACTGTAAAAATTAAGCAGTCTATATCCAAATTAAAAATTTATAATATTTCAAATTAGGTCATACGTGAAACCTCATGTGAACTGTTCTCTGAGTTTACCATATGAAAGATTATGTATACATATCTATAAATTTTGAATTCAATGGGTTTTACATTTCTGTAACATTAAAATTGTTAAAAAGCACTTTTAATTAATTGTGTTTCATGATATCTCTAGTAGCTATATATTATTATTTCTGTTTTACAAATGGAAAGACACAGGCATGAAGAGGCTAAACTAACTGCCCATGGTCATGCAACTAATGAATATTATAGCTGAGAAAATAACAGAGAGATTCTAATTTTCAATTTCTATACTTACTAAAGTATTCTAAAGGGATGGAAAAGGGGGAAAAAAACAGAAAAAATATATTTTAAATATGATGCTTTCTTCTACAGAAGTCACTCTGTCATCATCAACAGACATTTATTATGTAACTTTTTCAGAGAGGATGCCATAATAGACAAAAGACTCTAGCTAGTATTGCACCAAAGACCTCCAATTCACATACTGAATCAAATTTTATTCCATGTGTAGGATAAGAGCCATCATCCTAAATAAAGGACAAAGGTGTTTATTGAGGTAAGCACCTAAAAAGTGAATGGTCATAAAAATATCACATATGTTAAGAGCCAAATTTGTGGTAAAGAGAGAACTATACAAATTCAGAGACAAGGCCCTTTCTGGTGGTTCAAAGGGTTAAGACACAGCACTGCAAGCTGGCTGCAGCCATTTCAGTGTAAGTTCGATCCCCAAACCTGGAGGTGATCCACATGGCGAAACAGACATCTCCTGTCTAGCCCACTGCTAACCTCAACAGAGTACTTCGTATATCTGCCTATTCTGCTCCTCACTCTGTCTCTGGTGAATCCTCTCAATGCCCCTGCACCTCTGGCTTGTACCCTAGTTCTGTGTGTATAAATAAATAAATCTAAAAAAAAAAAAAATCAGAGATGATTCTAGAAAAGTTTGAAATAAAGCTAGTATAAAGACATGAAAAATTTAAGACAGAAATATGCATAAAATGTTTGGGAGCAATTAGTTCCTTTAGTTCTTTTGATCTTAGTGTCTATGGAGGAGAGTGTGGATGGTAGAGCTTGAAACTGTGATAAGGGTCAAAAGGTGAAAAGACTTGAATAGCAAAGAAGTTTAGATAGTGTCTTACAGGCAAAGGCAAATCATTGATAATTTTTAAGTAGACAGGTTTCAAAGGCAAAATACACATAGGATTATTAATCTAAAACATAATTTGTAGGGAAGATTCAAATGGGAAAAACCAGAGGCAAAGAGATTAATTAGGATAGAAATTGTGTGGTGAGGTGGAGAAGGGCCTGGTCAATAACAGCAAGCATGGGAATAGAAAAAAATCATGTGGATTAAGCAAGACCTTTAAAAAGAAACATTAAAAGACCTGGAAAATAACTGACTACAGAAAAGGGTGGATATGAATACTACATATTATCTACTTGGGTCTTAAATATATTTTCTAACAATCCCTTTTTGTATGTGGCAGCTCATTTCATGTTAGGATGCTTCTAATTATTAGAAGACTTTATCTGCAAAAAAAATTTACCTTAATATAATTTTCATCCAATTGGTTCTAGGTTTACTCATATTATTCTAGCTCACGAATGCATTTTTTTTTTCTTTAGAAGGTCAGATTGTAAATATTTTAGGTCTCGCAGACCATATGGTCCCTGTCACAATTACTCAGCTGTGTCACTGCAGGGCAAAAGGAGCAGTGGACAATACATGAAAGTATAATATGGTGTGTTCCAATAAAACTTTGTTTATACACAGAGTTGGCAGGTCAGTTTTGACCCTAGAGGTATAGTTCATTGACCCTTGCTCTAGCTCATAACTGTTAACATACTTTAAGGTAAATTTTAACTTCTGGACTTTTCATAAAAGCTGACGTTATCAATTAGATTCATCTCTGTACTTTGAAGAGATGGGTTGTCATTGAGGTAGCTAGCCCTGCTCTTTATTACTCTCACCCCTGCCTTGCACTATAGGAACAGGCACGGAATAATCACTATCAACATGTCTATTTAAAAAAAAAAAAGTAGAATAGTGGTGGTGCAACAGGTTAAAGCACCACATTATGAAGCTCTCCAAAGCGACTGCAGCACAAATTCAATCCCCCCGCCAGGAAGCTAACTCACATGGTAAGGCGCACCTCTCCCTACCTGCCCGCTGCTCCCCTCAGCAGTGTATTTCAGTAGAGCTGCCTGTTCTGTTTCCCCACTCTGTCTCTGGTGAATCTTCTCACCCACCACACCTCTGGCCTTTACCCCATTTCTGTAAACATAAATAAATCTTAAAAAAAAAAAAAAAAAGTAGAGTAGGAGATCTATAACAGCCATTGGTACATAGCAATGTCAAATTCCTGTCAGCCACACATAGCTAGGTCTAATTTGTGGAAAAAATTCACAAAAATACTCCCAGCTCCCTTCTGTGTTCTTAGTTCACCATGAGTGAGTCATTCTTCCTTTTACATGAACCATGGCTGATGTTTATAGCTGGTTATTTTCATTGGTCTTCTTACTGCCTGTAATAGTTCAGGAGCCAAAAGGAATCATTTCACTTTGTAATACCTCTGTCCCTTTTACTTCAAGTTGATACAATTAAAAAAAATCCTTAGACAAAAGTCACCCACCCTCTCAAAAAATCTCTTTAAGAGAAGTCCTGCTCTACTTTAGTTTCCCTGGAATGCTGCTATGGGGACAGTTCTCTCAAGATTTAGAAGACCTTTTGTCTATTTGAAAAGGTCTATGTGACACCCCCTTAAATCTTACTAAGGTCTTAACAAAGGGTTTTATAGTTACATCCTTGATTTTATCTTTAGACCATGTTTTTCTTTTTCTGAGAGTGCTCTAGATTTGATCTTTGCCTGGAAGCTGTTATTTAATTATAGCAACTTTTACAATCTGGAGAGTCTGGGAATAAGAAACCACTTTATGTTTGAACCCAGCAATACTAGTTCCCTTAATATTAAACAATTCTTCTTGTAGCTTTGCTTTCTCCTCTCACTTTGTTATTAAGCAACTGAAAGAAGTGGGATGGCATCCTAAACATTCTATCTGGATCTTTCCTTTGCCAGATCATCCAATTTCTTGAATATATTTTCCAGTTTTCACCTCTTGGTGGGAGGGGTTTCATAGGGGTTGGAGACATCTGTGAAAATCAGCATAGTAAGTACAGTGACAAGCCTGGTGTTACGGAGAGATCACACAACCAGGAGCCTAAACAGAGTTGAATACCAAGTTCATCATTAAATGATGAACATCAAACATAATCATATCCAGGTTAAAATTCTGAATTCTGAATTCATGTTTAACAAATAAAGAGATCCACTGTTACATTCAGAAAAATTAGAAATTACCGCTGGTCAAATACTTAAACAAATACAAAAACGAAAGACTTTCTTTTACTATTCCAAATACCTAGTTATGAGTATATAAGATCTGATCATAATTTTTTTTTCTTTCTTGAAGTTATGAGCAATTGACCATTTAGTGTTTTTTCAATAACACTCCAGGTTTCCAAAGTCCTTCAGAGGATAGAAATAGCAGCTCAATATTCTTAGTATAATCTCTTCAACACCAAAGAAACTTTCATTGCTACTAAGATTTAAGTGATGTAAAATGAAACTTCAATTATTGTTTCCCTATCAATCCTGATCCTCAGTTCTAATCCAAGGAGATGAAGTTACATCATATTAACATTGGCAAGACCCATGGTGTTCATTTAACCAATAACATTTCTGTAGCAAAAACACATAGCTTAGAACGAAGGGCACAATGAAAATTTAGGAAAACTAATAGGAATGTCCATTAGCATTAGCTAATGGAAAGAGCACTAGGAAATGTCAAGCATAGATGTAGTGATGAAAAAAATTGGAAAACATAATAATTGAGTGATGAGAGTATCAAATTGTAATATGTATTAAATATTTAAAAAGGATAAACATGTTTTAAATCAGTCTTACATAAAGTATTGTCAGGTACAAGCCTACAATAATAGCACTAATGTAATTGTTTAAAGCTTATAAGAATCAGTATCTTTGGTTAATTCATTAAGGATTCTCTGTCGTGTATAATCAAAATTGTACCAAAAATATGAAGCAATTAAGAACAATTTTTAATATCTGCAAAGAATGCTCCTAAAACACATACTAAATTTAAAAATAATAATCATGTTTGTTTTTTTTAATTAAAAATGTCTACCAGGGTCCTCCTTGGTGGCGTAACAGGTTAAGACTCAATACTGCAAGTTAGTGCCAATGGTTTTAGTGCAAGTTCGATTCCCAGCCTAGGAGGTGATCCACATGGCACAGCAGATCTCTCCTGTCTGGCCCACTGCTCCCCTCAGCAGTGCACTTCATTAAACTGCCTGTTCTACTCCCCCTCTGTCTCTGGTGAAGCCTCTTACCGCCCCTGTAACTCTGGCTTGTATTCCAGTTTTGTATGAATAAATAAATAAATCTCTAAAGAAAAATGTCTACCACTGATACTAGATTTTAGACAGTGTGCACAAGCTAGAAGAACAGAAGATCCTCCCATAGAGAACCATCATCAGGATCTTTGAAAGGAAATGAATTTATCCTAAAAAGGTGACATATATGACATACAATCAATTAATTGCTGTTACATTGTTAACAAAAGCTTACAGGAAATATAATAGTATTTTACTTTTAAAAATGTTTAAATAAGCTTTCTAAATTGAAACAAAATATATATACAAGAGCCCCAAAAAAGAGGATTCCAAATATATGGGGATATATTTGAAATATATGGAAAATAAGGTCAGAAAATAAAAACATTTACAAAGAATTAAGTCCAAGGCCCTCCCTGTTGGCGCAACTGGTTAAAGCTCAGCACTATGAAGCTAGCCACAGCCACTTCAGCATGATTTTGTTTGACCCCTGGCCAGAGAAGTGACCCACATGGTGCAGCAGACTTCTCCTGACCCACCCACTGCTCCCCTCAGCAGTGTTCTTTGTCAGTCTGCTTATTCTGTTCCCCTCTCTGCCTCTCACCCCCTGCACCTCTGGCCTGTACCGCAGTTCTATATGCATAAATAAATAAATATTTAAAAGAAAATGAAGTACAGATCTAATTTTTGATGGACTATGTTCTAGCCATTATTGATAAGGTATAATTTTGACAATTTTGATTTTCTTTGAACTATCCAAACATTAACACATTTAAAAAAATAGAAATAAAAATAATATTTGGTTGGCCCTCCCTGGTGGCGCAGTGGGTTAAAGCACAGCACTGAGTATCTAAAAGCCTCTTCCGCATGAGTTTGAGCCCCGCCTGCCCCGGAGGTGACCACATGGCATGGCAGACCTCTAATGATCCGCCCGCTGCTCCCCTCAGCAGTGTACTTCGTTGATCTGCCTGTTCTGCACCCCACTCTGTCTCTGGTGAAGCCTCTCACCACCCCTGAGCCTCTGGCCTGTACCCCAGTTCTGTGTGCACAAATACATAAATCTTTGAAAAAAAAATAATAATATTGGGAAGTGGATACATATTAAGAAGTGGTGGGCTTCTGATATATGTGACTACAGTGTATATATACTAATATTTTCTGTGTTGATAATTTTAGCATGGTATGTAAGATCATGCTTCATTTGTGTATTACAGTTACCACATCAGCCAATTGAAGTTTCTTCCAAATGAATTAAAAAAAATAAAGAATACTTAACATAGTATAACAAAGTGTATGCTTAGTTTGTGCAAAGTTTACCTTAGTTTGACATTGTTAATAATAAAACACAAAATTATATTAAATGGTTTATTATAATAATTATTGCTGATGCAATAACTGATAGAATGGGGTAAATATATGAATTTGTTAAGTCCACTTATCTATGACTATTTTCAAAAGCTGTTGAGAATTCAAAAAATAATCTGACATGTATAATAACAATGATATTTAGTCATTTTGTGTATTTTTGTCAGCTGTCATTCATTGTTGATATCGTTGCTAACTTGTACTCTGAAAAATTATGATTTTTACATACAATTCTATGCTGTCATTAAGAAGACATATTGGTCAGTGGTAGAGGGGTTATACTTAACACTATCTCAATATGATTTATACACACACATACATACACATATAGTATGTGAGTTTCTAGTCTTCTCTTTGAAATCCTAAACATCTTAGAAGAACATTCAAATCTCTTGCCTGGCACCTTTTTGCACTTTGAAACCTACCTTTCTTTTTGACATCATTTCTTGAATGTATCACATATACCTCAAATTTAAAATGATCAAAATAAACTCTTAATGTTCTACCAAACTTATTATTGGGCCCCCATTTATATCTCAAACACAGATAATCACTCAGTTACTACTGCATCTGTAAGAAGCCTCAACACATAATACATAATTCATGCATATTTTTCATTCAAGTTATATTTCAAAACTCTACTATTTCTGCTACCATTACCTTAATAGAAGTTTTTTTTTTTTTTTTTAAAGATTTATTATTTGTGCACACAGAACTGGGGTACAGGCCAGAGGTGCAGGGGTGGTGAGAGCATTCACCAGAGACAAAGTGAGGAGCAGAACAGACTGACTGGCTAAGTACACTACTGAGGGGAGCAGCAGATGGGTCAGGAGAGATCTACTGCGCCATATGGATCACCTTCAGGGCGGGCGGGGATCAAATGCATGCTAAAGTGCCTTTAGCTTCTTAGTGCTGTGCTTTAACCTGATGCGCCACCAGGGAGGGCCCGCCATGGTTTTATTTTTAAAAATATGTTTTGACTTCTAATTCAGTAAATCTTAATAGCTTCAATACCCTAATAGTCCTTCAGGGTCCTAAATATTCAAACCAGCATTTCAATGACTACAGGAGACAGTAGGCACTGGGGATGAGGAGGTCATCTGTTTCTCTCACTGCTGTATACTCCCACTTAGCACAGTCTCTGGCACGATGTCTTTGTTGACATGATAAATGCACAGTTGATGACACAGTGTCAGTAGAATTTGACATGAGAACAAGAGTGCTAGGGGTTAGATAAAGAGTCTGACATGGGGAAGGTCATCAGCTGGGGTGAAAAACTAGTTGTAAGAAAAATTCTTGAGACAATATGAGACAAACAGGAAGGGTGCTAAGGAAGGAGGAAGGGCCTAGAGATTATTTTAAGATGCAAGATGTGACCCTGTTCATTTGTATGCCTTCATAGTTATGTGTGCAAGAATATACTCTAGATAAATTCCTTTTTTTCTTATGTATCATGATGAGTGTACACTGCATTTCAAATCCTTTGTAATCCTTTTCCAGATGCCTCCTCCCCTCACACACCACTGACTTAAAGTCATAATGTGGATGAAAGCCTTTTGTAAATCTGATTGCCTTTGGGAGGTCTTCAAAGCAGGGGATGTTCTTCTCCGATGTATAGCCCTGTGTGTCAAGGCTACAAAGAAAAGATATGCCAGTCGGACAAGCTGAACTATCAACCACTTTTTGAGGTCTAGTCACAAATGAAAGAAACTATTCTTTTTCCAGTTCCCAATGGAGAAGCAATAGCGATTACTGCTATCACTGCCCTGGACAATACCAGTAAGGAATAGTACTCAGTAGGAAACACAAATGCCACCAATTGAATGCGCAAGCTGAGGAGGAAGCAATCTAAGCAAGTAGCATCAAGTAGTGTCAGGCCGATCACTCTCTAGAACAAACCTTTGTGTTGAAACATATGCTTTTCCCTGGGGTATTCTTTATCTGAATCACTCACTTTCTCTCTGTGTCTGACTGAATCTGTCTCTTTTAAACTCTGATTTTGAACTGCTAGCTCCTATATTTTTATGTGACTTTGCTGCTACCTTAATTCCCTTTATGGTCAGTGTTGCTTGGCCATTTAGAACACATGTGGTTATCTCTTTCTGATGGTCCCCATTTGCCAACTTATAATTCTGAATGTTCCCACTAACACCAGAAAAGTAAGAAAACTGTGCCAGGATGAAAAGTACAATTGACAATACATATTTAATAATCACATTGAATGATAAATGTAAGAAATGACTATGTGGGAATTATCTTAGTCTGATAAGGACTGTGATTTATAGCATACCAGAAATAGATCTTTTTCATCAGGATAATTGAATTAACGGAGTTGAATGGTGAAATGGTAGCTAAAAATACATGTGTGTCTCAAACCCTGGAATCATTGCCTTACTCAATGTTGAGTAAACATTGCCATATGTGATAAGAGACATGATGGAGCAAGAAATATCTTATTTTGGATTATACTTTTGGGTTCTAGATGCAATTGCATGCATTCATATAAGGGGAAGTTTTGAGGCAGAAAACACAAATAGAGAAAAAGAAAAGACAATTTCTACTACAGAAACAGAGATTGATTGTAGAAGACAATTTCTACATCAAAAGCTAAAGAGGCCAGGAGAGTTCACAAGGGAGCAGGGCCTTGCCAACACCTTGATTTCAGACCTCAGACCTCTAGAACTGTGAGAGAATAAGTTTCTGTTATTTTAAGCCTCAGAGTGCACGGTAAACGCTGGAAGCTACATACAAAATGAACACTGTAATCACATTACTTTTGTCTCCTTTAGGATCAATTTCTAGATATACACATATCTGTGCCTATGTGATATATGTAATGGCTTATATTCTCTTGTTATGCTAATAGGGAATTCAGTGGAAGAAACACAAAACCCAAATTATATGGCTTCCGAGATTAAGGGGAGAGCAGTGAGTATGCGCTCTGCCTCTCTCCTGCAGACACGCATATTCATAGCATGTGAGATGCTTAAATTGGCAACAAGTGAGTGTTTCTGATGTTGAGGGAACTGTTGATTACACTCATGTAGACATTAAAACTCTTTCACAAAATAAATATCCCTTTGCAGCAGAAGGCACCAGCACTCTATGAATGTGTAAGTGGAACGTGATCACAATCATTGTACTGTAAACATCTGTTTGCATTTCCCAAGATCTTGCCATGATTCCTACATTTTGCCTAATTTGTCACTACACCATCTGTTTGAAGATAGATTGATCACTGGTGGTTGGATTATTGGGTAAGTAGTGCTTATGTTTTTTTTGTCATGTGCATAACAATACCTTAAAATTATATTTAATGTGAATTAATTTTTAGGTGACAGTGGTATCTCGGAGGTCCCATTTGTTTACAGCAGTGGGAACCAGGGTAGAACAAAGAAGCAATTGTATAATCAGTTATATACAAACATCCCCAGAAATGAAATTTCACATTTGAACGAAAGTCTTTTTAGATGTTAAATGTCTCTATTTGTTACCTTCGATAGGCTATACACATCTTGTAATCTCTCACTTGGCAGTAACGAATTATAAATTGCAGACTGAGGAAGTATGCATCTGAAACGTGGCAGTGCTTGGGTAAACCTCAAGGCATGGGCTTCTTAAATCCTGAGTTTGGGTCAGGAGTAAATTCTAAGTTGGAACCAGTCTTAGGTCTGTAGAGCACAAATACTGTGAACTAGAACCATGAACTCTATTTAAATCTGACTGGTTGGAGTGGCCTGACAATCTTTGAAAGTGTAATTTTCGTATTGAGAGATTTTAAATGTATCATTAAAATTCAAAGAGTTTATTTTATGGTTATGTTAAAGTTTCAGGTACTTTTGATTGAAACAAATTTCAGTTAACAAATTTAGATTAGAAAATTAGTTTTAATGAGACAAAAACTCCTATGATATTACATAACTTGCTGTCACAATCTGCTTAAGTTCCTAAGAATATCAGTGCATCCCTTGACCCCATCATCATAAAGGATACATATCTTCGTGTAAGTAGTTAGAAATATATCAAATTCAGTTAATTTTGGATTATATCTATTTCAGTATGTTAACATTTGAAGCTATGATTCTATATGCCACTGTGCCACATGACTTATATGGATAAAACTGTGCATATTAAGACTGAAAACAAAATTGCACATGCTGGAGCATTATACCAAATGATTACACTTAGCTATCAATTTGCTTCAGATCACAATACCTGCATGCTACCATCATTAAAGCCCACAACCCTAACTATTCCTCTACTATCAAGTGACAGAAATACATCTTATACATGATTATAAAGCGAAAAGAGATGGTTATGAGCAAATATGGAACACATTTATTTAAAACACTCTTAAGCTAAGTAATTATTGGTGATTTTTTAGTTACTTACACTAATTTATAACCCCCCTTAATTCTGATTATGTATTATTTTTCATTACCAACAATTTCAAAATAATATTTTCTCTGAAAATATTACGACTAAATTATTTTAAGTGTCTTTCATCCTTTCTGTCCCCTGTTGCTGCTCCTCCACACCCATTCAGTACAAACTTGTGCTGTGGCCAGGCTGGCACTTCAATATTCCTATAATTTTCCAGAGCCATCCAAACATACCTTCTTTCAGCTCTTCTCACTAGCACAGCCAAGTGCACTGTTTTCTTTCCTCCCTGAATTGTCTTTTCTCTAGTGTATGATTGAGCCAATCATGATAAAACAATATTCTTACTGAAAAAGTGAGATTAGAAATAATAAGGGGAAATCCATGGACTTTCTCCCCAGGGTGAGAACTGCTGACACAGATTTATTCTCCCTGCAAATACCTGGTGAAGCAGAATCTTCACGGGCCTTGTCTCACTGGGGATTAAGACGTGAAGGGAAAAGGATAAACTGAGTTTGGTTTGCTGTCCCTAGAGTGAGTAAATTGTCCACCAATCTCTTTCTGGGAAAAGGAGTGCCCTAAAAGAAACGAAAGGCAAGCATGTTCAAATGCTTTATGTGCATGATGCCAGTCCTGAGGGAGAATCTGTAAGCATGTGGTAGGTAAAGAAATGTTCCCTGTTGGCCCTGGTAACTAGGCATAGCACCCCTGTGCATACCATACTTGATGATAAATTAAACTTACATGATATACGAGTCAAGCATATTGCAAATTTTCACATTTCCCTAGGGAACTGGATTTTTAAGACCTCCCTGGCTAAAGATGAGAACCAGGAGAGAGGATGCTGGTGCCTGGAACAAAGACATTCCTGAAAATCCTTTTCCATGCTAAATGGAACACTAGAATTTTACCTAACTGTCCCCACGTGGGACAGTCTCTTTGTAAATGCTAACTTCATTGTCCCCTTTTCTTGTCACAGGAAATAATACCATTTTTGTGCACCTTATCTTGGCATTGTCTTTCTTTATTCAGTCCTGACACCCAACAAGAGAATGAACCCACTAAGTTCTCTTATTATCTGTGAGGTGAATCATAGCATGGAGAAGTTAGCACTTGATTGAGGGGCATTCAGGGACGCCAAACTCTAAAACAGAGTCCTGTCAACTATAACATAAAGACAAAGGAAGCATACTTGCAGTGATATAAATCGTTAATAGAATTAGTGTGCACAGAGAGGGAAGACATTCCAAATTACCCATTCTTTTGTGGGAAAATGCCCAGCAAAACAGAATTGGCCCAAAGTGGAGTTGCTGAGGCCTGAAAGCTTTCAGCTGCTGAGGCCTGAAAGCTTGCTAAGCCTAAGCCATCTAGCAGGGAATAGCAAGAGAGTGGTAAAGTAGGTCCCAGAAAATTGGGACAGAAGAAAACATAACTTCAAGCATATGCCTGCCATCATCAGCCTCTCCATGTGTCTTTCACCCAAGAGTCTCTTCCAAGTGTTTCTACATGTCTCTTCTATGTGTCTCCTCAGTGTCCTCCCAAGTTCCAAGGTGCAAGGCAGAGTCAGAGAAACAAGAGCTCTCCAAGCCTCACCCCTCTTCCACATTATATAGCTTCCCCTGACCATGCTGCTACTTCACCTCCAGTTCCCAGTAGCTAATCCAAGACACTGAGGACTGCAAAAATGGTGCCTTCCCTAACAATAACACCAGATTGTAAAGAGGAAGTTGAGATAAAAAGAGATTTATTTTTCACATCTGAAGATGTCAAAGGAAAAGACGGATATGCTAAGATGTCCCATGGACTCTAGAAGAGATAAAAAATAAAGATCAGTGTTCCAGGGATCTCTAGATTTTGTCACTTAAGGAAAATCACTGCAATGGTAGATACTAAGAAAGGGGAAATTTGCAAAAGAGAGTTATCATTGATTTTAAGAGCATTCAGGAGGCAGACTATCCAGATTTACACACCAGTCTTTGATGTATGACAATGGAAAAGTCATCTTACCACTTTTGCTTCAGTAAAAGTAGAGCTAAGAGAACGATAGTATCAGAATCCATTTTCTATGTAAAGATTTGTTGAGATTTTATTACATGTCAAATATTTAGTAATGCCTGACATACAGGAAGCATTCAATAATTGCTAAATAATAGTTATTTATTCTTATTGTATGATACGTAAGCCAGAAAAAGGAGATGAGAGATACTATCAGTTCAGTTATTTGACAAGGCCTGTACATATGTTATATAGAATTATTACTTTGCTCTGGCATGGAGACAGTTTAATCTTATTCTATAGCCCTACTGGTTGGCATGAACTTTGAAGTTAAAGCCTTCTGTCTGTGCTTGCTTATCTGGGGCTCATCTACTAATCCTTTGGAAAGTTAATTACTTCATCTATCAAATAAGAGTTGTTAGGTAAGTGCCAGCACATAGTAGGAATTCATTCGTTCATTTTCTTTCTTCTTTCCTCTCAATTCTGAACTTACACTTAAAAAGGAACAATAGACAGAAAGCACAAAAAAAACTTAGAAAAATGATTGTGCTTAGACCAATCTACATGCTAAATAGCCACAACTTCTCCTTAGACTGAGTAAATTGTGACTCCTGAGGGAAAGCCTATGCTACTTAAGGTTAATCACTGGTGCTTAACGTTAATTGTTATCAATCCCTTTGTCAAAAACTGCTCAGTTGGGAGTTTTCTATACATAACAATCAGTTCCAACAACAGCTCCAGGACTAAAATGAGTTCTTAATATTTCTTTCCTTTGTAATCAATTATCAATATACATCAAATAGCAAATATGGACCTCATATCGTTAACTTGTCAATTGGTATGCAGGAATTTTTCTTTTAATTCTTTAAAAAGATTAATTTATTTATGCATACAAGAACTAGGATATAACAGAGGTGTGGGAGGATTCACCAGAGACAGAGTGGGCAGCGGAATAGGCAGGTACTGAAATACACTACTGTGGGGAGCAGTGGGCGAGACAGGAGAGGTCTGCTGCACCATGTGGATCAGCCCTGGTCGGCCAGGAATAGAACTTATGCTACAGATAGTTTCACAGTTCTGAGAGGTAATCCCTTGTGCCACCAGGGAGGTCCTTCGTGTGTGTAGTTTTTTCAAACTAGTAAGCACATCAGAGTGATGGGGAAGGTTGTGAGATCAGATTGCTGTGCCTCAACCTCAAAGTTTCTAATTCAGCAAACCCAGCTTAGACCTAGAGAATATGCATTTCTTACAGGATTCCAGGTGCTGCTGATGATGCAGTTTCTAGAAATGCAAAACAAGCTTTTGCTTTGGGGAGCACTTGTAAAGAAGAGTTGATGAGCAAATCAACCTGTGGGATCTAAAGACCCTAACTGACAACCTTTGCTTTGCCAATTTTTTCAGGCCCCAGGCATTCTTTCCCACAGAACACAGCCTCAGCTGGTCTGTTCAGTCCTCTCCCCTTTCCACATCACCTGTGAGGATGCTTCTTTGTTCACCAAAAACTATGTCAGAGACATTTATGGCTCTGCATTCACCAGGCCCTTAAACTCTGGTGTACCGAGAGAGTTGTCCTTTCTGATCCTATAGTCTTGACAGAGAAACAGCTGTTGACATGGGTAGTGAGCAAGAGGATTGTAACAATTTTCTGAGTTTCATTAAACTTTAGATGGCTTTCCTCCTGACTCTAGGCCTCCAACCTCCTTTTTCTTTAGACATTTACTTTAGAAAACATGCAATCATAAATTATTTGTTCTTTCTCTTTAAGATGTAAATCTTCTACAACCCAAGAATATCTTTGTCAAAGACCAAGGAGCCATCTTCTAAAAAATAACCATAAGAAAATTAATATCTGTTTCTCTCAGGGTAGGACAGAAGCCTAACATCTTCAGGGTCAAGTACCGTATTTAAATGACCTAGCTGCATTAGCCAAGAGCCTTTCTATTGTCAACACTCCAGATAATTTTTCCACAAGCAGTATAATTGTTGGGTTCTATGGCAGGTCTACATTCCATATATTGAGGAAACTCCATACTGGATTCCATGGGGGATGAGGGAAAAGTGTATGTGGGCTCCTGTTTATTCACACCCTTTCCAACATTTGTTTCTGCTTAAGAACAAGCATGGAATGGAGGTCCAAGAACCCATTCCACAGGGTGGATTTGGAGAGCTGGACAATAAGTTAGTTGCTGCAGCAGACTGCCAGGGCATCAGCCTCCCTGGGTGCTACAGCTTCATGAGCCAAGGGAAGGATTTGAAATCAGTGTCAGATCAAGGCAAACTCCACCACTCAGGCTCTTTCAGAAGCCCCAAAATGCTAAGGATACTTCAGCTGCAGTATAGCTCTGATTTCAGCAGGTTTTCCGGGCAGTGTCTTTCCCATGAGGCTCACGGAAAAGCACAGTGTCCAGAAGGCAGTGAGTTCAGTCCTGTTTAAACAGGCATAGTGGGAAGCTGTGATCTGAGCAGTAGGTGGGCTTTTCAGACCCCTGCCAAGCCTGAACAAGGGGGGGGGGTTCTTTGTGCCCCTAATGCTAACTGAAAGTAGTCCAATAGTTTCTGTCTTCTTGCTTCACATCTATCCAGTAGAGAGAGGACACATGTATCTCTAGGACACGTGTTTTCCTGGCAACAATAGGCTAGTGAGCCCTGAGAAGCCCAAGAATCTGGGTGGGGTGGGGCAGGCATTTTTCTGAACTACTAAAACTAGCTGAAAACATTTCTGGGGACTCTCAACATTGACTCCTTCCCAGATCCAAAGGTAGAATTCTTTCCTGAAGACACAATAGTTAGTGATCTTAGGAGGCCTAAGGAGCCCAGAGAGTACAGAGGGTTGTGGGATTCCCCCAGTGTTCACAGTATTGTTCTTGTGGGACTATGGCACAGACCTTCCTACCCTTTTCAATGGTTTCTGTCTCTCCCTTTGGAGACACTGATTGTAACGAATTATAAAGTGCACAGGTCTCCTTTAAATGCAACTACTCCAGAGCTGCCCTGGTGGCACAAGGGAGCTATACATAGCCTCTGCAACATGAGTTCAACCCCCAGCCAGGGAGCTGACCCATGTGGCACTGCAGACCTGTCCTGTCTCACCAACTTGTCCCCTAAGCAGTTGTTCTGTTCTGCTCCTCACTCTGTTCTGGTGAATCCCTTAACCCCTGCATCTCTGACCTATATCCCAGTTCTTGTATGCAGAAATAAATCTTGAAAAATTAATAAATAAATGAAGTTCCTCCAAATTTAGATATAGGTCTGCTGTGCCTGGGGAAAAGGGACCACTGACTCACTCAAGGATCCTGCTATCATGTCTCAGTTCATCTTATATTATTTTAAAGACAGGTATATACCTTCTCCACTGATTTTTGACACATTATATATCACAGCAAATAGAAGAATGTCTTAATTTCTACTTTTGTACCATTAAGGCAGGCTTAACATGAGACTTTAGTAAGCAAAGCAGATTAGGAGTCCTAAACATTTGGACACCTTTGCTAATTTGTACAAGAATTTGTTACTTTAGAGAAAGATCTTACAAAGCTCTGTCCCTGTGAAAGATTCTACATTGGCTATAGGTCCTTTTCTGACTATCCTGACTTTCTCTTGAGCATGTCCAACCTAAAGAGGTGAACATGCAACATCTCATCAAGAAAAAGCTGGAAACATATCATAGATAATTATCTTTCCCTTGAAGAGATGAATTCTGATCCCTCTTCTAGGTCACATGTAAATATGACATTTGAGATTTTTATAAATAGAAGCAATGATTCTGAAACAATGCAAAAGTAAGCATAGTAATAAGAAGCTGGTGGTGAGAAACCAAAAGGGAATTATTATTGTGATTATTTAGTAAACTGAATTTAGACTAGGAGTGACACTCAAGATACATCCATTACCATATTTTCCATTAACTACATGCCATCCCAAACAATATCACACTGCTATCCCATTGCTAATTTTAGCCTGAATAATATAAATTATTTCTTATGTTCAATTTACTTATTTGATATGACAATTCAAAAGAAAACTATACCTCTGAACTTACTGTGAAAATGGCATACAATATGCTTATTACTGGTGAAGGATCAGTTTCAATCCTTGCTGTCACCTTGGTATTTGTTGTAAAGCTATTGCTTTGCAAAATTTTGCATTTAACTTCTTGTTTAAAGCAGTATTACCTTTCTTTATGCACAATTATAAAACAGTGCAAATTGATAAGGACAAAAAAAAATACTTGAAAATGTTGGCATTACAAAAAAACTAGAAAACCATACCAGAAATGATATGATTTTCTTTGTTAAATAATGTGGTGTTTTTATAAATACCTTTATTTCACAGTGAAAGAAAGAAATATTTACTTTTATATTGTATTCTAAAACAAATAATTTTTGAGGTACTGATTTCAATATTTTGTGAGTAATTTGATTAATGATTGTACTTTTTTCAAATATACTTTTGGAAAAAGTGCTTCACCCCTTTTAATATGTGAACCAGGCAATGGTTGAACAGCATTGAATGTAATTAAATTTCCATATTAAATTTGGGTTCCATGACGGGAAAATTTTGTAGGATCAAACATACTTATCCCATGGCATTATAAATATGATCCCAGTGATGTTATTTTATTTTAACATGTCAATTTTTCAAAAGATATAAGTACTTTTTCATATAAAATAGCATTTAGGGTCATGTTAAAAGTAGCATGCCTCTGGTAACATTTATTTAGAAAACAAACATTTACTACTTATCTTCATCAGGCATGCAAAACCAAGTACAGAGATGCGACATTCTTTTAACAAATCAGCTCAAAGCCAAAACTGCTTGGAGAGAAGTTCACAACACCATAACAGTTCACACTGAAGTAACATTCAATCATGGTGGATTTTATAGATACTGTAAAATAGCTGTTTAAAAAATATATTTTTAACTTCAGGTTTTCAACAATTCTGAAGATCTTAAATTGTACATCATGTTTTATAATGTTTAATAACTTCTTTGAGCCCCAAAGGTTAAAAAGCCATTGTAATGTGTTCAAAAAGAAAACCTATGTACTGTAGACTCCCTGAAATATAAAGGTCTATAACAACACTATTAAAAAACATGTAGCTCTTTGAAATAAATTTGTCTTATAATTAAAAGTATGCATCTGTAGCTATCTGAAGTGGAATTATATATTAAATTTAAAACATTTAATTAAAAGAAAATTTGTTTTCAATATTCTTTCTGTGTAGTACATAATTTACATGGTATTTTAAGTTTATTAAAAAGAAAATTGACATTTAAAATATTTATCACAATCATGTTCATAGCAAAATTAGGAAAATATTAAATAGAGCAGATGAATTTCAAAACATCTCATATTTTTAGCTATTTTTCATATTTTCATTATTGCGAATATGAT
The DNA here is from genome assembly GCF_000260355.1 of Condylura cristata. Taxonomy (NCBI): domain Eukaryota; kingdom Metazoa; phylum Chordata; class Mammalia; order Eulipotyphla; family Talpidae; genus Condylura; species Condylura cristata. Next base: position 40,664,705 of record NW_004567102.1, read on the forward strand.
TGCATTTTACTTTAATATGCATTTGCATTACAATGATTAGTTTATGTTAATACACTGTGTCCTTATGGTAAGACTATATACTATTCATATATTCAGGCTAGCATTTCAACATATTCTTCTAGGGCACTAATGCTAGATTTCAATACTTTTTTATGATGAATAATAAAAACTATATTTACCATCACATCCCTGAAAAAGAACACCAGAATGACATACTGATCAAGGAATTTTGAGACTTTTTACTTATTACAACATGGTGAAACCATATTCACTTAAGGTTAAAATATGGAAGAGGAGTTTAAGGCTGATATATTTGTTTCAGCCTGGAGATCTCCTTGCTAATGGTTAAAGGCAAACTTTTTTAATATAGGATTTAGTTGGACTATTAGAAAAGTACCTAACATAATTTTGGAATTGGCAGGCAAACGGAGGTAAGGAGTAAATGTTGGTGAATAACTTGGTAGACAAGAAAGTCAACAAAAATTGACATGTTGAAGACCTGAAGTGTCCTGAGAAAGAGATTAGATAAGCACCTTACTGGTTAGATAAATGACTTTTTCTGGCTAAAAATAAAACAATGAAGTGGTATACTGTTTTACAACCTCATCTTCCTGGGTAAATATTCCCTGGAACAAATTTTAAAGTCTTATGATACAGGATTAGATATAGGAGTTAAATCCTGGAGTATCAGTTCTCAACTATTTGGAGATGATAATAACCGTGACAGGATACACATATCAGGAGCAGAAAAAGAGATTCACTCATGTAAATGTAGAAATAACCTTATATATGTATGTTATGAAAATATAATAAAGACAGGACACTTGCTAGGTAAGCACACTCACAATTCCCGGAAACATTTCACATGGGTAGAAGTAGAATTATGAACTGATTGAAAAAAAAATCTTTGTCAAATGCATGTCAAATTATTTTCTCTGAATTTTTAAGAAAACGTATTTTAATGATGAACAATGACATTTATATTGGGCACTGTATCTTTGGTCCTCTCTTTGCTAAATTGTGTATTAGATTAAACTGGAGTACATGCCTATGAACTTTAAAATATTTCCAAATATTCGAATGTGCTCCAATGGAAGATCTGAGCATCAGTGCAATGAGGGGGTTGGTTAAGTATGCTTCAAAGAATCAGCCCAACATAAAATATAAAACCACTATTTCTGCATATGTAGTAGAGCTGTGAAATAAAATGGCATTTGTTTGGTCTACTAACAATGTATTCAAAATTATTTTCTTCAGAATATTCTATATTTGGAAAACATGTTGTCTGTAATTTACCTTTCCTCATTCTGTCCCCTTAGTTTTCACCTTCTTTCCTTTCACTTTATCTCTTCTTTCCTTTCTTACAAAGAATTATGTCTCTGGCTCTCATTAACCACTGTATGAAAACTGTAGAGAGATTAAAAAAAAAAAAGAATCAGAAAAATGTTTAGAGTCTTATCACTGTCTTTTTAATAATTTAGGTATTTTATATTTCATTAAATATAGCACTGAAAGCAATAACTGTAATTGTAAGGTATTACCTTTCAGGTAAGTTTCTATGACAGCTCTCTAGTGCATGCACTTGCTTCCTATGAAATATTGCAGTTTGTTCTGATATTTTCAATTTCAAGAGATCTTTGGAATTAGTTCAAACCATCTATCTGTGTAAACTATGCTTTTTTTCCATTACAGGTTTCTTTCTATTAAGTGATACCATTAAAATATAAAATCCTCACCAAATTTTTCAAAAATAAGTCAGATTTTACATATAAATATGTACATCTCTTGAATAAAACCAGTAGTAGCCTTTCAAATGCTTTTCATTGGGCTTTATTTTATTTATGAGTAGAAATAAAAATTTAAGCAGAAATAAATATAATAGGCATACTGGGAATGGAGTGATAGAAAAATATGACTGATCTGAGGTCATTAGTATTATCATGATTTTATCTTTAAATCATCCTAATTATTGGATATTTTCTTTTGTTTAATCCTAGTACTACTTTTACGATTACCAAGTTAAACATTAGTTCTGGTGGCGCAGTGGGTTAAAGCACAGCACTAAAAAGCTTAAGCCATTTCAGCAGAGTTCGATCCCCATCCTGGTGGTGACCCACATGGCGGGGCAGACCTCTCTTGACCCACCCACTGCTCCCCTCAACAGTGTACTTCATCAGTCAGCCTATTCTGCTCCCTACTCTGCCTCTGGTGAATCCTCTCACCACCCCTGCACCTCTGGCCTGTACCCCAGTTCTGTATGCATAAAATAAATAAATCTTTAAAAAAATTAGTTCTTATCCTTTAAATAGGTATTTGGCAGTTACTTGTAAAAGGAAGATTTTATAGTTCTCTGAATGTAAATGCTAAATTGGTTATGATGCAAACAGAATGATAATCACATTCTCATCTATAAAAAAAGATTGAGAGTCTCATTTTAATGTAAATTATTCTGGCAATTTCTATATGCCTCCATACAAGGAAGCATTTCACACTGGTCAATTAGTGATATTCTGTGCAAATATTGGAGTTTCAGTCAATGCCCATTATTGTCCTACCATCTTTTGTAATAATCATAACTAAAGTGGAATTATTTACATACTCTTTTCCTTTCAGAAATGAATGCATTACAGACTTTCAAATTACTCAGTAAATTAGTTTTCTGATTATTTTTAATTCCTTCTGGATCTTCAGGCAACTAGGTTGACACCAGTCTAGGGTGAAGCTTGAAAAGTCAATGTGGTTTCCTGATACTCAGGGCACATCCAAAGCACAATTTCTGACACAAATAAATGACACTGGGAAATAAAGTTGCTTGCAAGACTAAACATTCAAATAAAAAAGTACAAGTCAGACTTTCCCTGGTGGAGCAATGGATTAAAGCACTACATTATGAAACTCTCCAAAGCCACTGCAGGATGAGTTAAAGCTCTAGTCAGGGAGCTAACCCACATGGCATGGCAGACCTCTCCTGACCCAACCCCTGCTATCCTCAGCAGGGTACTTCATCAATCTGCCTGTTCTGCTTCCCACTCTGTCTCTGGTGAATCCTCTCAGCCCTGCACCTCTGGCCTGTACCCCAGTTCTGTAAGCATAAATAAATAAATATAAAAAAAAAAAACATACAAGTCATATGGGGGTTATGTTGTCATGTTAGCTTGGGTAGTTTCACTTGGGGTAAAATTGAGTTAAGTTAAAATATAATAATTAAATTAAATAATTAAAATAATACAAGATTACACTTGAATTCCCAAGCTACTCTTACAGCTTCCTAATTGTGTTTAATTTTGTAAATAGAAAATAGAAAATCTCATTTTAGATAGGTAGGTAGATAGACAGAAAAACAGACAGACAGACAGATAATGATATTTGGAAACCATGTTCAGGTTTCAGGAAAAATTAAAATAAAGTAGCATTTCAACAGGCAGGTCTGGTACTTAATGTCTCTAGGTAGATAGTTGATAGATAGAAGTAGACAGATGATAGATGGAGAGAGGGAAACTGACCTTTGTAAAACAGTATACAAGGCCCCAAAGCGTTTTGGTAAAAAATCTTATCAATGGGTAAATTGTAAGCAATTTAATACAATCTGCATATTTATTTCAGATTGAATTCTTGTGTGATAAACACAGACAGGGATTAGATCCTGAATCTCCAACATATAAAAAAGGAACATATTTTAATCCATGTTTTCTACTTTTATGTTCAACTATGACATCATAAATCTCTTAATTTTCTTCCCCAATAGAAAAGGGAAGACTGAAATCTAATCCTCAATCAGTTTTGATAACCATTTTGACTGTAAGATAAGAGGCCCTAGTTAAAACCAATTTGAGAAGAATGATATGAAATTTTCTCCTAAGATGCTTTATACATTAGCATTGGTCTTAGAGGCACCAATATTAGACATTAATAAATACAAGAGCTGAATTAGAATTAATTGCATTTATTAAGTTTTCCTTAGCTGAAATTGAAAATAACAAATATACTAGTGAGACCAGAACATTACTCATTTAATTTTAACCTTTCTTTTAAAAAAGAGAAAAAAGGTTTTAAAGTTCTTCAATGTTCTGTATTTGCCTTTAATATGTGCTTACTTAAACAGTTTGAAAATTGAATAAAGATTTGTTAAACAATAATCCACATTCATTCTTAAAAACATAAGTACCCTTGATTTGCTATAAATTGTTCCCTATTTAATTAATATCAAGACCAGGCCCTCTCTGATGGTACAGTGGGTTAAAGCACAACACTAAGAAGCTGGGGCCACTTCCGCATGAGTTCAATCACTGCTTTGCCCCAGAGGTGATCCACATGGCGTGGCAGGCCTCTCCTGGCCCGCCCGCTGCTCCCCTCAGTGGTGCACTTCGTTAATCTGCCTGTTCTGCTCCCTACTCTGTCTCTGGTGAATCCTCTCACTGCCCCTGCACCTTTGGTCTGTACCCCAGTTCTGTATGCATAAATAAATAAATCTTAAAAAAATAATAATTAATATCAAGACCTGTGATTTAAAATTAGGAGATTCCTAGTAACTATTCATCCCTAAGTGCCCATGGGCTAATTTATCTCAGGTAGTGCATTTATAGTTTTCCAGGAAGCTTAGAAAGATTCTCACTATATCAACTCAAACTTCTATAAAGTTAGCTTTCCATAATATGGAAAGTTACATAAATACATATATTAATTTCAGGGAAAACATTAAGTTTATCTTTCAAAAAATTGGCATTTCCTTTTACATCATATTTCAGATGTTTATGGGGTAGAAAGAATATATAAAATAATAGAAAATGTTTAATAATTGCACACCAGACATTATTCTAAAACCTTTATATGTAGTATCTCACATAAACTTGCCAGCAGTTCTGTATGAGGGATATAGTTTTACTGTTCTCACCTACAAATGAGCAATTAAGGTCATGAAAAAGAGGACAAGATGTGGCAAAGATTAAAGGATCATAATTGGCTCTCCCAGGATTTGAAGTGAATCGGTTGAACTTTAGAATCTGTGCTCTTAACCATGACAATGTATTGCTTGCTCTGTAAAATATTAAATGTTCCTTGGTCAATAGTAGAGTGCTCAAATTATCTAAAGAGGTTTTCAGAATATCTATCCATCTCTGCATAGAGTAAGTAATGTATTTAGCCTTCACTAGTTCAGAGAAGTCAGGTTTTCTCTTGGTCTTGGCAGGCCTCAGGCACAATTGTGAAGAATGAAAAGTTGGCAACCATCCCTACCTGTTCAACTATAATTTACTCCAAGAATCCACATTGTGTCATAAGTCCTAGTTCTTTTTATGTTGATATACCCTTGCTCTTTAGACCATTATCCATTAATCTTTCTGTGTAAAACGTCAAAAGCTATCTAATATATTTTGTACCATTTATTTAATGATCAATACAATTGAACTGCTAAAAAACTTCCACCGATTTTTGATGGCAGTTGCTTTCTTCAAAAACCTAGTTATCACTAACTCTCATTTAGGACAGGAATTTAGATTAAAAAACAAAGTAAAATCAACTTTATAGTCAATCTCTGCCTCACCTGAAGGACAAGAGCTCCAGAAGGCAAAGAGAGGAGTTCATATCACATATTTGAACAAGAAGTATAATATACCCACAGTACAGCATTAGATGGTGTGAGCAAATGTAGGTGCTAAAGTCACAATACAGACTCCTTCCAGAGCCAAAAATTTAATCAGGTGATAATTATATAAAATTTTATGTTTTCTTTTTAAAAACAAATCGTATGAAGCCAAGTTCAGCAGTTATGTTAATTTTTAAGGATTAAAATTTTATTTAATTTTTAATTAAAATTTATTTTTACCTTTTAAAGCCAGTATTCCTAAATCTGAATTGAATCCTTACAATCTGGTTACCCAAAACGGCCCGCTTCATTCTCTCCTTTGCAATTTTTGCCTCCAAACAGAAAAAGCAGCAGCCAGGAAAAACAGCTAGCATGCATTGGTGACAGAGGAGTATCTGTGTGGTCTTTACCTGTGTAAACAACTCTGATAACAAAAGGTAACTCTACTCTATATATCTAGAATGTAACAACTACCAGTCTAACAAGAGGAAAGCATGGCTAAGGAGCTAAAACTGGAAAAATCATAAGAAAGTTTCCACCTCTATCAACTGTCCTAGGTTCAGAAGCTATCTGTATATGTAGATATAAAACAGTAACTTAATCTATATATACTTTAATTTCCCCATTTGTAAAACAAAGGAACTAGACTAGCTATTATGCTGGAACTTAATCAAAAGTTAGAGAAGCAACAATCATTATGTCATGTTCTACTTCTTAGATTTCTATAATGTTATGATTACAAACGATTCTCTTTTTTTTTTTCTCTAACATGCTAATATTTTAACAGGACATTATTTTTAAGGGTTTGCATAATTTTCTAACTTACCTCAAATAGAAATATAAAATATACCTTAAAAACATAGCTGGAGTTAGCAGTACCTCACAAGTCACCTAATAGTCACTGCACAAATGGAAACAAATGGTCTCAAAGAATTAGATATGTTCTCATGTATTAGCCACTCCTAAGAGACCATCCTCCAAAGTTTGAATGTGGGCATTACAAAACAAAACATTTGAGTTCCAAAATATTTACAAGTTAAAGTAAAACACCTGTAATTATGTAATTTTAGGCACATAAGGATATTTTGGGACAAGCATTTTCTGTAAAGATACTTTTTACACCATATAGGTAATAATCTCACCTTCTTATGTGTCTGTGATGGTAGAGTCAAATATTTATACAAAAGAAGGTCTACTTTTATAGTAACTAACAATAACAGGCAAGTCATAATTTTCTGCTTGGTAAGTATATGACCAGTTTAATGCTTCTCTTTGGGGTGCCTTACTTATATTAGACCAGAAATATCAATCTTTCTATGATTTATATTAATTCATCTAATAGCTTCCTTCTCAGTGGGTGCTAAGGTATATATTCAGGATGAAAATTAGTCATTTGCTTAATAAGCCAATATCCAGATAATTTGATTAATTAAATGAATACATACAGAGTTTCCGCCATGTTTTTGGTTTCTAAGCATGATTTGTAGGAGCTTATTGTCTCATTGTTCCAAAACTGGTGAACACTGTTTAACAAGATAAAGCTGTCTTCTTACTCTAGTGGTCTAGAAAACTGGAATGGTGAGCTCCTTCCTCCTCACTTATTCCAAGACTTAGATTAGAAGCAGGTCTAAAATAGGATTCCATCTGTCCTTACTTGTTCATCTTTTTCTTACTCCAATATAAGAAGAAATGCCTAGAAAGAGAACTGCCTCCCTTAATTTCTTAAGCAAAGGTGGTCTATACCACCTCCTATCTTTACATTATTTTATGTTTAATGTTAGGAGGACCTCCCAAGCAAGAAGTATATTCATTCCCATCATAATACATCTCCACAAACTTGAAGTCAGTAGAGTTACAGAAGCTGAAATAGAAAAAGTTTATACATATCATATTTTATCATTGTATGTTATATACTTTTGTTGATTCATAATGTGCCAAATACCAGCAGAATAAAAGTGAGGAGTACAGAAGTGAAGGAACAGGAGGCACAGTGGTTAGTCAGAGGAATCTGGGGTCACTCTCTAGCTAAAGACTAACTAATCTCCATGGACCACAGGGTGTAGCATGCTTCAGAGGCAGTCTGAAACACCAAGTGGCCAACTTAAGGAAAGATTCCAGGAAAGTGATGAAGATGATTCTCTTCCCATTGTTCTCTAGACAGAATATTATTCATGCTGTCACTAGCTCCAAAGGATAAATTAGACTCAGAATATTCTCAGCGGAACAGAAGTGATAATAGCAAACTGAGTTATACAACATTCTGAACGAAATTCAATAAGGCATGTAATAGGCCAAATCAACTCCAGAGTCAAGTTTAAGAAAAAGTCCTTTGCTCTCAGCCATGTGTTTGCATGATAAAACCTATTTTCTATTCTGGAATAAAGTCAAGGCGAGAGCAGCTATGACATTATTAATCTGTCATCATGGTGATCTCCACCATTTATAAGGTTTGTGTTGAATAATATGGTTGAAGATAGGATGAAAATAAATTATGGCATGAAACATTTGGTTGGTTGATGAATTCATCACACTGTCTCCTTAATTAATATTTTTTAAACAAGTAAATAATTATACTGGTGAGGTAAACATTCAGGGTTGACAAAGTAGTGTACAAACATGGATCAGTACTAATTTAGAGAAGTAAAAAATAAGTTTCTCCTGTTAAGAGTCCCAATTTCCTTAATTCTAAAACAAGTTATGGCTAGTATGGAAACTAATCATCATAATTTTCTTATTATTTCTAAGTAGATGTCTACATTGTGGTTTTCAACTCAATTTTTAGTTGTTATATTATAACACAGATGTGTTATGTTTGCATGTTTACAAACTAAACTAAGCCTCATTAAAGTTAAATTTTCAATTAATTTTACTCAGAGTGCTGTGTGCTTTATAATCATATCAGCCTCAAACATTTTAATAGTTATTCTAAAGAAGAAAGATCACATGAAAACTTAAAGTGATGTAAAAAACATGTTTTATAGATATCAAGAGCTGATTATTAAAATTTAACTTCACCTCCAACAATAACATATTATCAGGAAGTAGAAATGTTTCATGTAGCTAGTTTCAGTTTATAAGTACAGGTGATCATCAGAAATCAGAAGAAAAGGAATAGTAAGTAAAGAAAGGTCAAGTAGTAAATTCATTTGCAAGAGATGACATTCCATTCTTCAAGTAAGGTTTTTCATAGGAAGAATATCCATATATAGGATTTCATGGAAATTCCATTGTAGAATAACTGCCTGAGCTCTGTGTGGCAAGGCTACTGGAATGACTCAAGGTTACTATTATTCAGGCATTATTAGATTCAAAACTAAAAAACATTGGAAATTTTGAAAAAAATATCTATAGTTGAAAGCATTTCAGGGAAGAGAACAATAGGGTATGAATAATAAACAGTAAATGAAATGGCATAAAACCCAGCTGCAGACTTGAACATTCCAACAGATAAGCACTCAAACTCACCATATTATAACATGAATATAATTTTTTTCCTGAAAAACTACTTCTTTTCCTACTATATTTAGCTCAAACTGAGATTAACCTCCCATAATCTAGACCAAAATCTTAGAAGTTATCCATCTTCATCCCCAAACTTCCTCTCAATCCTACATCTAAGCAATCACAAATCTTGTCTTTACAAGACAAATTACTCCTAATCCCCTGAATCTTTGACTCCTCCTATTTGACTCTATCCCACAACTTTTGTCTAAATGAAACTATGCTCTCTCTTCTGGATCATCACAGTAGTGCTACCAGAAAAATCAAGGGTTCATTTTTCCAATGTATAAAGTTATCGAAGACATGCCATTCAGTCAGTGTTTAGGAAAAGAAAGTTTCAAGGAGAAGCACAGTCAGATCTAGCTGTCAAAATGCCTGGGAAAAGGCATATTCAGAAGGAAAGCTGGGGAGAAATAAAGGGTTTAATTGTACTAATTGAAGACAGGAATGTGGATTTGCCAGTAAATCTTTGGACATAACAGAGAGGGGCAAAATACAGTGGCAGTGGAAGATCACTGGTGATGGTAGATTCTTGTCTGTGTAGATGCTAGTTTCAGTCCTTCTATGCTTACATAACTTATGCATGAAGGTAGATCTAGTCTGGAAGGATGCTTTGGGGTTTTTTGTTTGTTTTGTTTTAAATTTGGAGAACAGTACTGTTCAGGAAGATTCGGTTAGTGTTAACATTATAGCAAAGGGTCAGAGTTAGTCAACCCAACTAGAAAAAAGAAAGTGGTTAAACTTGATTAACCACTAATGTAGGGCAGAAAGAAAGCAGGACTAGTTTGGGGATGGATTTCAGTTTTTAGGGACTGGTTTTACTAAATACCTAACTGGATTCCATCTTTCTGCTGTAAGCTACCAATCTACTAATCCACTCTCACCAAATTCTAGCCAGAGTGAACTTTCTGAAAATGCAGATCTTATCCTATCAGTTACTTGCTTAAAACCCAAGCTCTCTGAATGAAATAAAATCTTATTAAGAGTCTTCCCAACATGCCCCCACCTTCTTTCCTAGATTCATCTTTCAGCACCTCCACATTCTTACACTACACTCCTGCAAAACTACAAGGATTCTACAGTTTGAATGTACTGTAAGTTTTATTTTGCTGCTAACAATTGACAGAGTTTAATATGTATTTCTATTATTTTAATAGTTTGTCATTTGAAATATTTATTATTTTTTTAAATATCCTGTCAGAATTGATCAATGTAGGTGGATGGGAAAATTATTTTCTATAATTATGTCACTTTGTATAAACTTTGCATGAATTTTACTGTGGGTATGCAGCCTGTTTAGAACAGCCTAACCATGGAATTCTTAAACTCAAAGAATCACAGGGCATGAATCAAAAAGAAAAGCAATTCACACCTTTGCCTAGTTCCCTCAGAAGATATTTACAGGAGATTCAGCTTACAAGACCCTATTTTCTTGCTTCTTGCTCCCTTTCATCAAAAACCTATAATCACTCACTGAATATCCTCTTGTATGCACAGAGTTACAGTCTCGACACTCTGTACTGTGTACTCTCTGGGCTTCTTTTAGAATAACTTGCCTTCGCCATTATCTTGATGCTCTAAAACTGCATGCCCAAAAATGCAGCAACTTATGGGATGAAAATAAATAAATAAATAAATAAATAAATAAATAAATAAATAAATAAATAAATAAATAAATAAATAAATAAATAAATAAATAAAAGACTTATACA
>NW_004567102.1:40676423-40679774 GCF_000260355.1 Condylura cristata
CTGAGGGGAGCAGCGGGCGGGTCAGGAGAGGTCTGCCACGCCATGTGGTCACCTCCAGGGCAGGCGGGAATCGAACTCATGCAGAAGCGGCTTTAGATTCTCAGTGCTGTGCTTTAACCCGCTGCGCCACCAGGGAGGGCCCATCAAGGTATTTTTTTAAGGTTAATCTGGCTAATTTTATGTCCCACTTTCAGGTATCATTCTTTAGCTCCCATTCTTACAATCACCACTTTCATACTTTAATAATGCATCCTAAGAATTTTCTAGAATGAACAAAATTGAGTCTACAGTTGTGTAGAATTTTTATGTTATTTTGTTGACTAATATTACAGACTATGTCATATAGATTGTAATTTTTTAATCTTTTTAAGTTGTAGCTTAAAAAGGACAAACTGTTACTTTAATTTATATCTAATTCTTGGAGATTATGAATCCTTTTGTGTTTTTTTATAAATTGATATTGGAAATTTATAATTGTCACCTACTAGAATTTTGTTTGTACTTTTAGAACAGAGTATCAATGGAATATATTATCTATGCTTTCTGTATTATATTTCTCTCCTGTACTTATTTTTGAGTTTTAATAATGTCTTCTTTAAAAACATATACTCAAAGGAGTTTATAGCCAGGACAAATAGGGAAAGGACCCATTTTAAGTTTTATAATGAAAAAACAGAAAGCAAAAGTCAACATTTTATAGGTAATTTATACTATTTCTCCATTGTAAGATAGAATGAATACTCATAAGGGTGAACACAAACCTGTATCAGATGAGGAGAAACTAAAACAATATTGATTTTATTTTTTAATGTTTTATATGGTGATTATCTGTTTCATTTTTATTTTCTTGTTCAAGTCATATGTATCTGGTAATTTTAAATCATATTTCTCAACTATTAATATTTGGAATCAGGAATTACTTTGATTGCCATTATTGTTTGTCAACGTCCATGAAGAAAAGAAGAATAAAGAAATGACTGAAAATAAGAAAACAGTCCTAAGAAGGAAAAAAATATAGCATGTGATACAGAGACATTGATCTTATGACCCAGATAAAGCCAAGCCTCAGTAGCTAAATAAGTAACTTCTGAATGTATGAAAGAGTGATCGCTATGAACAGTGACAATTCTAAATTAACATATTTAATTTTTCACTTAGATAGCAAACTAACAGTTCAGGAAATTCCATCTCACTGCCTTTTAGCTGAATAATTGGCAAGTTTCTTATACCCTTGTTGTCAGAAAAATAAGTATAAACTGGAATAGCAACATTTCCAATAGAATTATTTAGTTTAGAAAAAATCCTTGAAGAAGTAATAATGAAACTTTCTTTGCAGGAAATATAGAAAATGATTGAGAATTCACATATAAATTATATACATATTTCTGCAAAAATTGTATGAATTACATATATATATGATAAAATTGATAGAATGAGATGAAAATTAAGCAAATGACACTTGATTTATAAACATACAAAAGGTGTCCTGAAATTATACTGCTCTGAATGTTTTTATTTATTAAATTTATACTTTCTTATATTAAATATATTTCAAGACACAGCCTACATTTATTGTTGTGTTTATCATTAACAATTAAAGATATAAAACTGTACTTGAAATCATCCTTTCAGTAATTACAGAATTTGGGGACAAACTTGTTGCTAAGTCTGCCTATATTCTCCTAATGTATGTACTGTCACTAGAAGGAGAATATAAACTCTGCTGTTTTCTTCTTCCTTGAAAAATAATAGTTTTGCATTTGTAGTCTCTACAGAGATCTGTAAACTAGTTGTGCATTTAAATAGCCAGGCAATCTACATACAAAATATAAATTGCAACATGTGTTAAATATGAATAATTATTTAGGCTGTCTTCATCAAAGATTCTTTCTGACTTTGAAATCTAGTTAGACAATGAGTCAATTAATATTAGAGATATTAGTAAAAATGAATGTTACCTAATTCTACAGAAAAAATATCAAATAGCAACCTAATATTATTTTCATCTCAATGATTAAAGTCATTTGTGAATCCCTGAAATAAGAACATCTCATTTTATATACCATCATATTTTATATTAATGACTTAGCTCAAGAAATATAAAGCATGATCATTAAGTTTTCAAATGGCACAAAATATTAGGGACAATTTACATACCAGATAATGTTTTAATTAAATCCAAGCATGGTATCCCTCAAGAATCGGGATGAGAATGGAAGGAAACAGGTATATTCTACCAGCACATATTGGTTTAGCATTCTTTATGTTGAATATGGTACGGGGAAGATAAATCTCAGGAACAGATTCATATGAGATATTGAAGGGGATGTTAAACAAGTAAATACTTAGATTGATAGATATTTGTATTGATTTAAGACCCTGAGCATTTATGAAGTAAGGACTATCGTATATGTGATTTAAACAGACCTAGTTTCATTACATGAGTAGAAGATAATCAAATTGGTCTGGTATATTTAAACAGTCATTCAGTGATATTGTGAACCTATGATGCAATCAAATTGCCTTACCACAAACACAAGACTCCTTTCTCTAAATGTATTTTTTCTTGATTCTTTCTAAAGAATCTTTACACAGAAATTAAAAGAGTTTATGCTAGAAAAAAAAAGATAATATAAAGTAGTATTCCAATATATAAAAGAATGTAAAGCAGGAAAAGGATTATAGATAACATGGAAATTTCCAGAGGGTAGAACTAAAATCAATGAGTGGAAATGATCTTAAGTATACAAAAAGTTTTTCCAACATTTATTGAGATAGCCAAAAAAATAATGCTGTGTCCTGTCAGATAGAAATAAATATTTAAGTATGAAAAAAGTAGGTCACTTGTTCTTAGAATTTCTTTAAAATTCACCATTCCATTGTGTGTGAAATGAATGTACTCATGTTTAAGGGATTTTCCTCCTATAAGATTTTGTGATTCTACAAACCAATTCATACCAGAGAAAATCTTTGTTTAGTATTTGGTCCTCTGGAATATACTTAAAAAGAATTTTGAAGTTATATTATTTGTATTAATAAAATATTTTATTTACTATCCTCTAAATTTTCTGGTTCAACTACTATACTCTCTCTGCACCTTTTCTCTTTTTGGGAGGGTGGGTATGTCTACGTGCTAAAAACACAATGTGAAAAATATGTATTTCTAGATTGTAGTACATTACACTAAGTAAACTTTAGTGTAAATCCATATATAACTTATTTCTTCATCTAAAAGCACCACTAAGTTCCAAACATAGCTTTTTATACATATGTTATTGTTTGTCAGTTCACTCTGTATCTCCATTTAACATGGAAATGAAATTTAATAAATTCCACTCAAAACATCCTACT
>NW_004567102.1:40680194-40683660 GCF_000260355.1 Condylura cristata
AAAAAAAATAAATAAATAAAGCATTATTTAAAACCAGTATCCCAAACACCAAAAACCTGCATTACTAAGTGTTAAGTTTCTACTTCATGGGAAACTACAAAGTGTATATTAAATTTATAATTGTTTTAGAAAAGGCTTAACATTTGGTTTTTATCAAATCGTTTGTTTTCCTTTAGAGAGTTAATCCCTGGGTAATCTGAAGAAGACTATCTCAGCCAAATTCTTCAGAATCTGCTTTCCTCAACTCATGAAGTGACCTTTAAAAAGTAATTTATTAAGAGTACACATATAGTTCAGTGCCCTCCAGTAAATGTTATTTTGTGCTAAATATAGGAAAGTAGTCTAACAATATCATCATTAGAATCAACAATTAATGACAATATTGAAAAGCTTTCCATATATTCTTTCCTATTTATTGTAAATAAGGAACATGTTTTTTTCAGTAGCAGGCCTTTGTTCTTGTTTTATGATGTTATTTGTTTTTTTAAAGTTTCTTTCTCCTCCTATGAAAGTAATATGTTGAATGTTTGACCCCAAAAAGCTTTTGTCTTTTTTTTAAGCAGAAAAACTCAAGATTCAATAATTAACTATGACAGTCTCACACTGGCAATTTTATATTTAGTCATAGTAATAAATTTGTTTTTATTTTTATGTCATTAATAATCAAATTAATATATCTTGACAGTCTTAAAAAAAAAAAAGAGGAAGCCACCAAATCACAAAAAATGCAAACTTCACATTCAGATTAAAATAAAATCACTCACTTAATTTCAAGCTAATGTCATAATTCTCAATAATTTTTGGAATTATTTTAATGGTAAAGGTGAAATGAAATTCTATGTGGGAAAATATGAATACATTTAAGGTAAAAATTACAATAATGTCCGATGATTTTGCCACTAAATTTCTGTGAAGCCACCATTCATATAAGAAGGTTAACAACATTGCATGTCTTTTCTCCTCTTAATGTATCTTTCATCAGGTTAATTCATAGACAACAGAGAAGAACCCTAACCTTTGTCCACACCAACCCCATCATTATTTAAGAGCTGGCATGTTCTCAAAATCATGAGAAGAGTAAATTCCTTTTTAGTTTAGATTTAGAAATTTTAATGTAAATGATTATTTCAACTTATAGAACCATCAAATTACTTTTCTTTAAAAATTTCTGATGCATATCTGGTTTCATTTCCTTATAGCATAATCATAAAACTTTAAAATATATGTTCTGCAATGGTGTTTTAAAGTTACCTACAGTAGGATGTTTTGAGTGGAATTTATTAAATTTCATTTCCATGTTAAATGGAGATACAGAGTGAACTGACAAACAATAACATATGTATAAAAAGCTATGTTTGGAACTTAGTAGTGCTTTTAGATGAAGAAATACTTTCAGTAATTACAGAATTTGGGGACAAACTTGTTGCTAAGTCTGCCTATATTCTCCTAATGTATGTACTGTCACTAGAAGGAGAATATAAACTCTGCTGTTTTCTTCTTCCTTGAAAAATAATAGTTTTGCATTTGTAGTCTCTACAGAGATCTGTAAACTAGTTGTGCATTTAAATAGCCAGGCAATCTACATACAAAATATAAATTGCAACATGTGTTAAATATGAATAATTATTTAGGCTGTCTTCATCAAAGATTCTTTCTGACTTTGAAATCTAGTTAGACAATGAGTCAATTAATATTAGAGATATTAGTAAAAATGAATGTTACCTAATTCTACAGAAAAAATATCAAATAGCAACCTAATATTATTTTCATCTCAATGATTAAAGTCATTTGTGAATCCCTGAAATAAGAACATCTCATTTTATATACCATCATATTTTATATTAATGACTTAGCTCAAGAAATATAAAGCATGATCATTAAGTTTTCAAATGGCACAAAATATTAGGGACAATTTACATACCAGATAATGTTTTAATTAAATCCAAGCATGGTATCCCTCAAGAATCGGGATGAGAATGGAAGGAAACAGGTATATTCTACCAGCACATATTGGTTTAGCATTCTTTATGTTGAATATGGTACGGGGAAGATAAATCTCAGGAACAGATTCATATGAGATATTGAAGGGGATGTTAAACAAGTAAATACTTAGATTGATAGATATTTGTATTGATTTAAGACCCTGAGCATTTATGAAGTAAGGACTATCGTATATGTGATTTAAACAGACCTAGTTTCATTACATGAGTAGAAGATAATCAAATTGGTCTGGTATATTTAAACAGTCATTCAGTGATATTGTGAACCTATGATGCAATCAAATTGCCTTACCACAAACACAAGACTCCTTTCTCTAAATGTATTTTTTCTTGATTCTTTCTAAAGAATCTTTACACAGAAATTAAAAGAGTTTATGCTAGAAAAAAAAAGATAATATAAAGTAGTATTCCAATATATAAAAGAATGTAAAGCAGGAAAAGGATTATAGATAACATGGAAATTTCCAGAGGGTAGAACTAAAATCAATGAGTGGAAATGATCTTAAGTATACAAAAAGTTTTTCCAACATTTATTGAGATAGCCAAAAAAATAATGCTGTGTCCTGTCAGATAGAAATAAATATTTAAGTATGAAAAAAGTAGGTCACTTGTTCTTAGAATTTCTTTAAAATTCACCATTCCATTGTGTGTGAAATGAATGTACTCATGTTTAAGGGATTTTCCTCCTATAAGATTTTGTGATTCTACAAACCAATTCATACCAGAGAAAATCTTTGTTTAGTATTTGGTCCTCTGGAATATACTTAAAAAGAATTTTGAAGTTATATTATTTGTATTAATAAAATATTTTATTTACTATCCTCTAAATTTTCTGGTTCAACTACTATACTCTCTCTGCACCTTTTCTCTTTTTGGGAGGGTGGGTATGTCTACGTGCTAAAAACACAATGTGAAAAATATGTATTTCTAGATTGTAGTACATTACACTAAGTAAACTTTAGTGTAAATCCATATATAACTTATTTCTTCATCTAAAAGCACCACTAAGTTCCAAACATAGCTTTTTATACATATGTTATTGTTTGTCAGTTCACTCTGTATCTCCATTTAACATGGAAATGAAATTTAATAAATTCCACTCAAAACATCCTACTATAGGTAACTTTAAAACACCATTGCAGAACATATATTTTAAAGTTTTATGATTATGCTATAAGGAAATGAAACCAGATATGCATCAGAAATTTTTAAAGAAAAGGTATATTTTCACAATAAATATTTTAGATAAACTATTTTCTCTTGTATCAAATAATTTTCACAAAAGGTTTTATGTCTCAACAAGGCAGAACTCTGATCATGTTAACTTACTCACATGAGTTAAAAATAGACTGAGTAAATATTTGTTGACTGCAAGGAAATACCTGATATTTCTCAAAACAGATTGACTTATGGTTCTATTCACATGTGGAATCAATATACATTATCAGCATAAACAAGTTGTTGTT
>NW_004567102.1:40687225-40688430 GCF_000260355.1 Condylura cristata
ATAGATAGATAGATAGATAGATAGATAGATAGATAGATAGATAGATAGATAAAGAAAAAAATCACAGGGCAAACTTAGTTGATATAGTCCTCAGTAATTTTTATATCTTTGTTGATTCTGCTAAGCCAACATACAGATAAAGGACTGACCAAAAGATGAACATGTAATAGAAACTCAAATATTAATTTTCATATTAATAAATTTGTATGTGAAGGAAAACTAGTATTATACTCATAATAACATATCTATATATGTTTTCATTTCATTTAGTCAGGTAATAATGTGTGTAATTTATACAATATATGTTTATGTGCTGATAGACTGCGATATACAAAGAGCATTGATGGCTATATATAGTGTATTGATATTTATGACATATAGCATGTAATATTGATTTTTGTATTTCAACATTTTAATCATCATGTAAAATCAATATAAGAAAACTAGATGTATACCAAAAAATTGTCTAAAATTTTTAAGTTATGAAGTTGAGTTTTTAATCTGAACAGTTTAAAATGCAATCATTTTGCAAAAAGTTGAATTGAAATTGAACTAACCTAAAACAGTTAAATCCAGGAGTAGTAGAGGACTTAAACCCACTAGTAGACATGTAGTGATAGCTAGTACATCTGTAGACACAAAATCTTGAAAATCAAATATTTTCATTAAAAAAAAGTGTTAATAATTGTGATAATTATTGTACCCTTGCTTATCTCTAAGATGCTTTTTCAAACCATTTCTCCCTTACTATGATTTCTAGGAAGGCAACTCTGATAAATAGCTATAGTTAGCTCTAAAGAGTTTTTTACATTTCTGTGGTTGTGTATTACAATCTAAAGCCATATTAGGAGCATTATATAGCAGGGAATATCCTGCTCTCACTTCACTTGGAGTTTTCCTTATACATGGTACAATCTATACACTAAGAAATGATGCACAAAATTTGACACATTCTCAAATTAAGAAAAAAAAAAATCAATGTTTTCCCTAGTTAACTTTAAGGGTAATATTTGCTTCAGTTTCAAAAACATTTTTATTATCCCAAAATATCTCTTCTTAAGAAAGAAATATTATTTTGATTTTTTAAGGAAATTTATACCTATGAAGATACCATCTTTTTATATATATATATATATACATATATATATATATATTTTTTTAAGATGTATTTATTTGTACATTCAGAACTGGGGTACAGGCCAGAG
>NW_004567102.1:40688584-40692835 GCF_000260355.1 Condylura cristata
GGGGATCGAACTCATGCGGAAGTGGCTTTAGCTTCTCAGTGCAGTGCTTTAACCCGCTGCGCCACCAGGGAGGGCCCTTTTTATATTTTTAATTGATTAAATTTTCCTCCAATTGTTAGTGGATAATAGAGTTGAATATTAATTCCTAAGCCTAACAAATATTACACCAAGTTTTCATATCCTTACAGTTTCAACTAAATTACATGATTAGTTATGTATACAAAATCAATTTTTTATTATATGTATAAATACTAAGAGTCAAAATATGGCTATTCCACAAAATCAAATACTTATATTTGATTTTAACTTTGAAGTGTATCATATAAAAATATGTTTTTAGTAATTCCAACCCTACTAATATCTTCTCCAGTCATTTCCATTCAGTCAAATCTTCCTCCCTTTGAAGTCTAATCATTTTAGGAAAGGCAAGTCATCCCTCCCACAAATACAGTTCCAATTCATACCTTACACTATAGAGAAGAGAGTCTAATGTATGGTTTTCTTGTGCCTACTGTTAAGTGGGTGTAAGTACCCTTTACTTACTAACATGTGAACAAAGGAAGCCTTAGTAGAATAATTTTAAGGTGAACATAATGTTTGCTTAGTTTAAGATAGAATCCTATACAAGAGTTGAGGCTTAATTGTTGGCATTCTCTTTAAAATCTCAATATGCAGTTGTACATATAGATAGTTAAGAAGGCAAAATATTGTCATAGAGAGTCTTAGGCTGGACCCAGAGATACAAGGGATCTTGTTAGAAGATCTTGTTCATATGAATAGTAACTCACTTTGTTTTCTGCTTTTGGTCAATCACAACTACCACAAATCCAACTTTACTTGTGAAATCAAGAACTTTCTGTGTGAACTTTACAAGTTAGTATGATCTCCCAGCTCTGCAAGAGCCATGATTAATATACTGACAGAACAATCAGCATAAACAACCATATTCAAAGAGTAGGTTAGTAATTGAGCCAGTTTATATTTAAGATCACCCAAACTACTTGGGGTCTCTTGCTGCTTTTCTTTTTTAAAAAAAATATGATTGTGGTTTCCAGTTCACCACATAACAGTTTTATAACAATCATCAAGACTGGTTGTTAATGAGCTATTTTATCCACATTATATACAGTATAAAAGTCGATTATAGTGAGAGTCGCAGATGTTCAATCTTATTATCAAGATATGTTAGTATGGTAAACCAAATGCAGGTTTGACTGAACTTGTTAACTTAGGATTAAAGAAATGATCACTTTATATTTAGAGGTTTTTTTTTTTTTCCAAGTTTAAAAACTATGTAATTAAGGGTACAATAGCTATTGCTTATCTGAAGTAACTAATTACAAAGATTTAAGCTATATATATATTTGAATAGCCAACATAAAAAATTATCAGGTTTTATCTATATTACATAATGATATTGCTCCTAACACTGTAATATCTTGGTACAGATGTGTTTCTTGAATTTTCCATTTGTAATTATAATACTAGAATTTTAGTTTCTTCATTTTCTTTTATTAGTAAAAGTTCCACAATTATGGAAAATTAGTTTGCCATATATATACACCAAATTTGACAAGTAAGATTTAAATGGACTTCCTATATGAACAGAGATATGCTCACAATCAAAGAGCAACATAATAGGGTTTCCTCAGAAAAGATCAACTCAGTTTAAGATAATCATACCAATATGTTACAAATTGAATATTCTTCCTGCTTCAGTGAAAAAAAAAATCCCACAAAAATATATAATGGTCTCAGTGCTGATGACATTTTGGTTTGAATTATTTTCTTTTGTAAACCATGTGGGTTCTTTCTCTTGACAGACTACAGATGCCATGAAGGCAATTATGTCTTTATGTTTGCCTTCTTTGGGGTCAGTGGTATAATTATAAGAGTTTGCACCGCTAAGTTGGTAGGTGGTATATTTATTTAATTGTTTACAACTTCATTTTAAACTAGCTTTAACAGAACAAAAGCCTGAGGTGAATGTACAGTCAGTCCATCATTATTTATGGTTGACTGGGCTTGCTGTAGCCAAATCCTCTGGCAGAAGCATGCACAGCAACCTGGGAATGCCCAGTCCCTGGCATGTGCCTTTGTCATGTTATAACATCAAAGCTTACCATCACATGGGACTGTTAGTATTTGTTTGCTGCAGGCATAATTGAATTATTCAGTAACCATATGGGTGTATAAATTCAAAAATATTGTTAAATTATGCAAAATAAATATCAAGAATATGTACTTTTATTTCTGAATTAATGTGTGCAATGTCTAGATATATGTGAATAAGGAATTCCATTTAATAGAACATTTGATACTATAATAAGCATTTTAAAATGTTGATTTTTTTTCTTGAGGCCAGATCTTTAAGGGTGTGATAATGATAAATCAATAGATAATGTTGTCATTATGTCAACGGTAAGGACTATGTTATAGCCTCATAGTAGGTAGCTCAGAGTAGGTGCTTTCTTGTTATTTATCTGCCCATCTGTATCTATCTGCAGAAGATCAATAAGTATTTATGGAATGAATGAATTCCTTCAGTGCAGATTGCCAATTTTGAATGATCATCTAAAGAACAATTGCCCCCTGATATATAAGCCCAATGTTGATATATTAAGCATCATACACAGCTACAATGACAACTAGGTACAAGAGTAATTCAATTATTTTAATTGTAAAAAAAAAAAATTTTCACACCTTAAAATGACTAAAACAGGCTCACAAATACAGAGGCAGATGGAATCTTGAGGTTAATGTAAAATATTATCAAACTTGAAAAAGCTTTTTTCTTGTTTTAAGTCTGATTAGGATTTGAAAACAGGAGGTCTTCAGGAGTTATTTTGCAGACGCATGCTAAATTTCCCCAGTAAAGAATTGTATGCTTTTCATAATGGAGGCTTTGAATTATTGCCTTGTGGTTTGTAGAAATTGTCTTATTAATGAAGGGTAGTAATGACTGATTTCCATTAAAAAAAAAAAAACTGTCAACACTTTAAAAAATAAAAAAAGCTACCTCAGTTATTTGGTTAGTTCATTTTGTGTATTTGGTTTATATTAAAATATGCAAGTATACCTTCAGAACTAACAAGAGGAAATATGTGCCACAGAAAACTAGATCAGTAGAGACCTACATCATTTGAGGAGAAGAAAATTGAACTTAGTCAGATGTCATTTTTTTTTCCTTCCTTTGATTATTTTTTGGACTTCATTCCCAAAGCATGTGAACAATTGAAGCACCTCGTACTAACATTCTAGAAACAAGAATTCACTGAAAACTACAACCTAAACAGAAAAGTGAAATGCTCCTCTACTACCACACTTTTGTTTTTTTCCTCCTGGAAATGTATTATGTCACATGGTATCCACTTCCATATCAAATGGCCTTGTGTTTCTGCATTCCTCAAGTGCAGCCCTGGGATATTTCTGGTTGTGATTTCCTGCAGGGCACTCTCACTTGTTTTCTTTAAATCTATAATCTAGGCTGAAATCCTCTTTCATCAGAATGACTGGAATTTCATGAGCCTTCCTTCCTATCAACATGAATTCCCTATAATTGATTTCAAGTTTCAGCTAAAACTATAATTTCTCAATTTAAAAATTTCCCTATAATGTTAACTGATTTGTAAAAGTTTCATAAACATGCTGGTTACTCCAAGCTTTCTATATTTTTCACAAAATGAACACACTTGAGTAAAGTCACCTAAATAAGAAGGTAAACTGAGACTTGTTTGAATTACTCAAGTCAGTATACTCCAACAGAGGAATTGCAATTCAGAAAATGCAGGGCAGTAGAAAGATACAGCCAAGTTCCTCAAGGGTATTGGGCTGACTGTTTTTAAGAGCAAGAAATACAAAAAGACTAAGACTACTCAGAGTCCATTCAGTAAATACATTGACTTGAGAATGAGTTGGGAGTCTTGGCAAATATTCATTTTCAGGAAATAGGTACTGACTTCTGTAAAGGAGGTATTTCTGGGAATCATTATCTCAGTTCTTAATTTCCTTTCCTCTGAGGATGCATGTATGAGATTCTAATTTACATCCTGTAGTTTCATTTTATATTGAAATCCTTTCACATAGCAATATATAGGAATAGAACATTAGTTCTATTATTAGTTTTGCTTCCCCACACACCCTACTTCTGGCCATTCAAGTGGTTGTATTGCTTTCCAGCTGTACTGATTTTAATTGACACTCTCCTGATAACTAATAAGATTAAGGACCTTTTCTTAGGTTTAGTATCCT
>NW_004567102.1:40692935-40739314 GCF_000260355.1 Condylura cristata
TTTTATTATTTATAGGTTGCAAATACCTCTTTTCTATCTGTTGTTAACTTTTTCATTCAATTAATATTCTTTTGATAAACAGTTCTTAATTTAGTCAGTTTCCCCTTCTGATTCATGCCTTATAAACCTTGTTTAGAAAAAAAATTGCCTACTAAAAATTTAAATAGTAGGATAATCTTTGATTTTCTTACTAGTAAAGGTATGTGAATAGAATGACTATTTTGTTCTTGTTAAATTCTTAAGAATTATTTTGATTTCACTGTCCTTTATTATGTTAAGTAGATGTAGTGATAGTAGATATACCTGCCTGGATGGTGCCCTCAGAAAAGAAGTTTTCACTATTTTATTAAGTGTGAAGTCTGATAAGGGTCTTCTTAAAGATTGTTCAACTTTATTACTTGTTTACTAAGAACTTTTTTTATAAATTTTAAATGGTATTAAAAGATATTTACGTGCACATTGAAATAGGCATGATTTTTTCTTCTTTTTGTGAATTACATTGAATGATGTATGTATCTTAATCTATAGGTTTGCATTTCTGGATTAAAACACACTTTTTTGTTTGTTTGTTTTTCTTTCTTTTAATTTGTTGCTTTGTTTCTTTTAATTTGAGAGATTAATTTATGAGAATTGATATAACTTGGTGTTATCTTCCACCAAAAAGAATTTCCTCATCTAATATTCACCTGGAGTGGGAAAGCAACACTGTATTCCACTGAAGAAGAGAAATGACTCAAGCATGATTTGAGTTTCAGTAAAGGTTTGTTATTAGGAGTTGTCTTCTCTCCGAGGGTACAGCTCTGTAACTACCTAGAGTAGAATAAATTTTCCCAAAATCATCTCCAGGAAAGTGACAAGATCCTAGGGAAAAAAAATTGTTTGGCCTGTTCATCAATTCACTCAAAAGATAATATGTGTAAAACGTAGCAGAATAAATGGCAGAGAATTAGGATATGAAGGTGTCTTTTCTCATTAATAAGCCATTTAGGAAACTGTGTGTATTCTTGGAAACTTGCAATCTTGCTAGGTTAACAATTATTAGAGCCACTCATGCCTCTCTATAGTAAATACTAGAAAGAAAACATTTTAAAATCAGGAGAAAAAAAAACTTTATTTGGAGATATTTTGGGTAAACAAGGAAAGGTAAGTTGGGAAGGGTCTCCACCCTATAGATAGCACCCAAGAGGGACTGCACTGAGGGGAACCTACTTCAGTTTGTTTCCAGGGAAAGAAAACTTCTTATTTGCATTGAGAAGGGACTAAGGAGGTCTAAGATTTAAAACGTGTTCTAGTCACATAATCCTTACAAAGCAATCTACATAGTCAAAATGTAGGGTGAAATTTCATCTTGGGATTGCCTTTGGGGTATTTTATTAATTATTGTGAGAAATTCTAATAGATAGAATGCCTCCTTTTCACATTCATGACTTTACTTTCTTCTTGTCTTACCACTTTTGGGTCATTTCATATAAAAGATATCAGTTACCTGTTAAATATATCTGTTCCCTCATGTATCTGTCATCTTGCTCAGTATCTATCTCTGTATCTATGTATGTATCTATCTATCTTTGTCATATATCTTTCTTCTCCTTTCCTATTGTTAATATCTAAGATTCACCTCACTAGTGTAAAGTAGGTTACTCTTGTAGTTTTCCCAAATGCTTTACTTTCCACTTTCAGCTTGGACCCTAATATATAATTCATTCTTCAAGTTGCTCCTAAAGTGACCTTTTGAAACATTCAAATGTGAATATCTAAAATATATTTTAAAATTCTACAGTGACTTCCTGTAACTTTAAGGACAATATCAAAATGCCACTGCTTAACATAGCTATTAATTGTTATTTGGATAGTCTCTGTTTTATGTTAGTTATTTGAAAACTAAAAATGAGCCCTCTCTTCTCCACTCTTATTTTATTCAATAATACCTACCTACTCATTTTCCAAAACTTAGTACAAGCATTCATGGTCATCTATTTGGATTTAGAAGATTTTCCTTAGTGCAGCTTACAGGAAATACAATCAGAGCACTTACCATATTGTATTACAAACAGGCATTTCTTTCTCCCACTCTCACATTAAACACTAACATTTAAAAGCAGTTATGTCCCTGCACTTCACACTGTGGTCCAGGTATAAATGTTGGAGCAGCAGGTGCAGACAGGTGACACACATGCAGTGGTAGTTTCATGACCACTATTCCTGATGCCCTAAGTCAAAGATTACAGGCAAGGGGTCAGGAATAAGTAGCCATTTTGTGAGACTTTAACAGAGAGCAATCGCATGTGCTGGCTCTCTTTTTCTTAGGAGCTGCTGTAGACAGCAACCCTCTCTCTGGCTGAATGAAAAGACCTTCTCCTTCCTTCCCCAATCTATCTCTAGCCTCTGCTGCAGCCTGTCTGCTCTAATAGCTGCAACTTCACAGGACATCATCAGTAGGTAACACCCTAGAGGGTTCAGTTTCTTTAATCTCTCTTTTGCTGCACCAAAGATCCTTTAGCTTGCACTTTTGACAGTGAATCTCATTCCTAGCACAGGTAAGAGAGTCTCTGAATCTATGGCAGTGTTATACTCTGTTCCCCACAACATAAATAGCATAATACTGATATATTACTGATGCCCAATAAACTTATTTTGTAATCATGGAAGAGCAAGTGAATTTTTGAAATGACATATTTATCTGTAACTTAATAAATTTATAATGCAACAACATAGATATAAAGAGAAAATGTTTCAATCCACAGAATTTCAGTTATAAGTATAGAATTGACAAGTCAAAAGGAGCTATTTACCTAATGTGACCACAATGTGATGAATGATTAAGAAAAGATATTTCCTTTGAAATGTTATATTTAATTATACAATAAAAATGCATAGGGTTATAAAATTTAATATAGGCTCTTATTTTAATAACACAAACAGCAAGTTTTTAAACAGGGATTTGGTAGAGTTGCTTTTATATGGTTCCTTTAAATTTGCCTTTTATGTTAAGTCTGTTAATTGAGTCAATAAGTTTTGCAAATCAAAAAATGGCCAGTAAGAAGTTGAGTTGTCAATTGCCTCTTAATTATAGTGATTTGGAGAAGTCTGAAAGATGACCCTGAGGGCACTTGGAAACACAGATTTTCTTTACTGCATTGCTGTGGTTTTGTTAATGTGGCTTGTGGTTATTTTGTTAATTAGGAAGAATAGTTTATATAAACAACAGGCTTTCTGAATGTGTCCCTTACTCTAAGGACAAAAATTTACTGTCTTTGTTTTCAAAGTCCTAACTGTACATGATAATCAAGTTCTTTATGATAGGGTCCTAAAATTCTAGTAGCAGGGATGAAAGTTTCTTATATTTAGACACAAAGATACAATCTTATCTTTAGACATAAAATAAGAGATATAGACATCTTTTTTTCAAGTTATTCCCAGAGGGTGTGCTTAGATGTGTATATGTTTATAACTACATGTGTAAAGAATCAGAGGGATATGTATTTAATGACAAATGTGCTCAATATTGTATTTGTTTTGTTATAACCTGACTATATAATGCTATTCAAAATCACTTTTGTTCTTAAGTTTCCTTGTTTTCTCTTTAAGTTTATATAATATATATATAGTATGTATCTACATATAAATGCAACAATTTATACCATAGGATGGCTATTCTTTCCACTTGACCCACCCTATAATATCGCAACTTACAGTATATTCATTTTATACTATCTCCCACAATAGAACATATTAAAATGTACATTTACATTTCTCAGAGCAGCACTTGTTGTGCAAGTGCCTTCAAATTTAAATATGTCAAAGTTATAATTATAGTAAAATGAAAGCAAATGCAAGAATGGCTGAGAGGTTTAGCCTTTTAAACTGCAAATTTAGCTCTTTTACATAGGCAGGTTTAATTTCAAAGATTTTCACAGTGTAGGAACTAATTAATTAGTTAATAATGCATGAAGCCAGTAGAGCATTATCAGTGCTATATCCCAGATGGAAAACTAGAACAAATGGGGAAACTTACATTTAATTTGACCCTTTTAAACAAGAAACTTTAGGCTTTTCTTGTTGTCTTGCTACATTTTCATCATTTTATCAGTCATATCTCTGGTTGTCTCTTGCTCTACCCACACACAATTATATTATTTTTAGACTTGAGGTAAAAGGAAGGTGATAACAACAAATGATATAATGGGCTTGATAAAACTATGTTTAGAGTAAAAGTCTTCTTTCATTGTAGAAGCACATAACCTGGCATGGGCTGCTAGTGGGCATTTGTTAAATTGCCTCCTTTATTAAAATAAATGGAAGTTTAGTAGTCTAAGGGAATTACTATAGCCCCTAGCCCCTAATCCTTTCAACAAACATATTGCATCAAAAATATTCCAAAGTGTTATATGAAAGCATTATATCACCTGAATTTAGTAATCAAGTACATCAATCCACATCTATTCTTGTCAGTCAGGGTATTACTTTGACAAGTGAAATTTACCATATTTAATTGTATGAAGCGTTGTCACTTTCACCATTTCTTCTGTTTTATGATCTTCATAGAGGGAGCAACACAATCTACAAAATTGAAATTTGTATGTATTTATTTACTTATTCTTCCATTAGGACAAAATTCAAACCTCTTCAGTTTTGGGCCACATGTAGAAGTAACAAAGCAATGCATTGCAATGTAAGTATCAATTCTGATTATTTATATTTAAGGAGATTTTTTTTTCTCTAAAGTAATAAAGTAAAAAAAAAAAAGGACAAATTTCCCTTCTTAGAAATGAAAAGTGGAATTGTGAATACATAAGTCTTACTCCAAAAAATAGAAACAGAAATATACCCTCAGAAGTTCTTCTTAAAGGTGTCCATGTCTTATTCTGTCATATGAGTGCTAAGAATCATGAAAACACAGTTTCAAAGCACCATTTAATAATCTATTTAAAATTCCTAGCTATCACAGTAAGAAAGCAGCCAAACTCCTTTGTGAAATGAAGGAGGCATTCAGAGAAAGCATTAATCCACTGGTCTTACCAGGCCCATGCTTGGCTAGACAGTGAAGCAGGTTGCAATAATTGAAGAGTACAAATTCAAAACAGAGAGCTAAGAAAAATGGATCCTCAAGGTGTGAAATTGTGAAATGACTGTAAGTATGAGGTGGGGGAAATTCTTATTAAGAGCTCAGGAAATCAAAAGGAATGATAAAAAAAAAAGTGCAAATTAAAATGCATCCTAAAGAATTCCTGATTCCACACATATCGCTTTCACAAGAAACTAGGACTGATAGGAAGGTCATGTTGCTCCTAGTCTATAGTACAGAGAACAAACCCAAATTGCAGGTACTTATTACATCCAAGAAAGACAAATTTCCCTCTAATTTATGGAATTTTTGAATTGTTTAATAATCCTACTTTACTTTTAGAAATTTCCTTTAATTATACACTTTAATTACTTCATTTAATATTTTTTTTCATTTTTAGTTGCCATATTACTTTCTGAAGAACAACACATGATAAAGCAAAGTTCTTGCTCTCCCAAAGACGTCAACTTAGTGTTGGAGTGAACTAATTAAAGAGACAATTACAGTATCATACAACAATTAATAACAGTTGGGAAATAGAGAACTCTTTGGAACAGAAAGCAAGAGTGTATATACCAGGTTTTAAAGGGGAGATGGGTAGTGAAGGGTAACCCTCAATAAATGGCATTTAACTTTTAATCTGAGAAATGAAAATAGTGTTAATTAGGTAGAGAAGAGAGAAAAGTGTATTAGAAAGGGCATTAAATGGGATGCTGATAGTGGAAGAGGAAATAAGTCACATTCAATGAATAGTTACACTGAACATAATGGAGATGTGGAATAGATAAATGTTGAGAGATGAAACAGATATGAGATATAAATAAAAATATACATACATGTATAAATTATTATCTTTCTGTAAATTTTATTTCTGGGTGTGTGTTGTTATTTTGTGGCTGCAGCAGAATGTCATGTGTGACTAATTATAATTCAGTCTGAAAACAATCTACTTTAGGACTCTAATAAGGTCCTGAACCAAAAGACTGAGGATTAGATGGGAAATCTGGAGAAAATGATAATTATATCCAGACATTGAAGAAAATTTTTGATGTGAAATGTAAACATATTTCACTGTAAATCTTCCCTCACCTTTCTCTTCTCTGTGTCTTTCCATTTCTGTTTATTTAGTATTTCTTAATTTGATGCAGTGATAGATTATTACCCAACCACCTAGTTCACTACATTTCTTGATTTCCTTTTTCAAATTTTAACTTACTTTGTGCTGTTTCATTTTGAATATGGAATTGCTTTCAGATGCCTCTTCTTGTCTAAGGGCAAGTATTCAACTTCTAATGTTATTTCCCAGTAGTTTACTGATAGTCAACTCCTCCCACAAGAAGCAAAATCACAGCCTTTGGGGTATAAATTGCAAACGAACACAGAGAAAGCGACAACAGAAGTATTTCTGTACATTCAGCACTTGGCATTTATAGCTTTTTTAAACAAAGCTTACAAAAGAAATGGGACATAATTTGGCAGGACTTGCAAGATGACTTGTATTTAACTATTTTGTGGACTGCTGTTTTCCTTTTGCATAATAATTTAGCAAAGACAGCAGTTTATATTTGCAAAATATAACCTAACTTAGATTGTCCTCCTTAGCAAACATTACAAGTAAATTCTAGAAAGTGTGACTATTTGGAATCAGGTCTTCATACAGACACATATGCTGCCTAAACACAGAAACAAAGCCTTAAGTTTATTAACACAGATATGATGATCAAAAATCTAGAACCCATCTAGCTATTATATTCACAACATGAATGCCTAAAGTGTTCTCAGAATTACATGAAGCAAAGGCTAGAGGATGATTCTATTTCATTTGTTGGGTCAGAGCCTACTCGTCTACATGTGCAACCCATGCAGGAATGCCTATATGAACATACCATCCCTTTATTTTCTGTTATTACACTAGTGGAGAGAGGTGAAAATGATAATTTTGTTAGAATTTTATTACTTTTAAATACATTACAAATACCAGCTACCAGTAATATCTAGTGTATTACTCAGTTTGTTTCCTCCTTCAAAAATGCTTAGGTATAAAACTGGATATAAATGCAGGCTTTCAATTCACATAGAAATATTTTATGAAATGAGAAAAACAAAGACAAAAATAAATACTATCTTAATATTGATCAGAAACTAAATAAGGAATAAAAAAGACAAAATATTTTCTATGATTGAAAAGCATTTAAATTGCTATCCCTCTCATGTGCATTCAAACAATATCATATATGAATATTTACTATCATATCAAGGTATAATTCATCATGCCATCTAAAATATCAGCTGAGGAATTTACAGTTGAGGGATTAAGAATATCATCCTGATTTTCCTTGGAAATTCTTTACTTCTTCACCCTTCCTCTCTATGGTTGAAGTGGCATTCAACTTACCAACAAGCTTCACAAGAAGGCCTGTGGCAAAGCCAGGTCACTGAGACTTAACCCTAAGATTTGTATTGAAACAAGTGGGAGAGAAAAATGTTTTTTCCTCTTTGCTGCAACATGATGAGAATGTACACCTAAAGCTGTTTAAGGTTTCCAGAGTGGGAGACCCTCTAACCAAGCAAAGAGGAAATATAAACAGACATCTGAAATAGTGATATGATAGCCTTAGAATATTATTTTAGGACCCTCATACTAAGACTTTGCCATCTTGTTGGGTAAACTTCTATGGCTTTGTGTAAAGCAAGTTGATGGCAGGTTTGTTGTTGTCATTACTAAGAAAGTCCTAATTAATGCACTAGTGTCAATATTATGAAGTAGACTAGAAAGAACTGCTTTGTGTCAAATCTACTGAAAAGGTCTCTCAGAAAAAGTTCTCAGAATCAGTATTATAATGCATCTTTTTTTATGAGGACATTATGAGAAACACTGCTTCAGAAAATAAGTTCTACAAGGTATGGGTCATATCTTGCTTATAACTGGTGTCTTGTATTTGGTCTAGCATATCACTAGCGCTCTTTATTAAATAACTCTCTTCCTATGTTTTTGTTGGGAAACAGAGGTTAAGAAAATATAAAACATTACTTTTTTTGAGAGAGAGAGAGAGAAACAGAAACTATCTAGTAAAATTATTAGAATAAATCACAATTGGCACTTGACTAAGAGATCTTAAGAGTTCTCAAAATCTATAAAGGGTTACAGGCTGAAGTAAATCTGGTTCCAAAGTTACTTAAATTGAAAAAAAAAAAAAAAAAATCCTCCAATATGCATTCTCTAAGAAGGCCCACACTGCAGGGATCAAATTAGTCTGCCAAACTCACAAATGGAAACTTTATAAAAATGAAACACCTAGTAATGTCTTGCATGAGCATTCCATACATCAGCATTTAAAAAGCAGCATAGCATGATAAGGACATAGACTAGGAATGACCCAAATAACTGGGTTGACATCATAAGAATAAAATATTGTTATTGCTCCATAAACATTTCAAAGAATGTATCAAGAAGGAGAACATCTAAGAGTACATTAGATGTTTTAGAGTTAGAGGATGAAGCATGTGCAAAAATATACTTGTGCAGCATCCTGAGTAGGTATTCCTAAATACAAAGATTCTTGATACTAATTCTCAATATAGAATATCTTTGTCAGTCATAAATAGTAATAATTCTCCTTTATTCAATTCTATGAGCATATGAAAACTCTGATCTTTCTTTCTTTCCTTAAATAGTTAATAAGTTCTATCACTACCCCCATCACTGCCAATAATAATAACAACAAATTCAATGGGATGTGTATAAGCTGTTGAATAAATAAAAAAATCCCAACACTCATCAATTTATACTTTGTGGGAAAACTTTGACAAAACCCTACCCTCTCTACAAAAAAAAAAAAAAAAAAAAAAAAAGAAAGAAAAACTATACAGTCTTATATAGGAACCCTTACCTCTGAAATATTTTGTTCAAGAATGAAGTTAAGAAAATAGAAGAGAGGTGATAGCGAGTCAATTTAAGGTCAATTGTAATTTGGTTTGCAAGAAAAACAATTTTTATTTTTAATGTGAGGATTTGTAACTTTTCAGATATTTTAAGTTGTTAAAATTAATCATTGACTCTTTTTCATAAATATGATGAAATTTCCCTAAAAATCTTAAACTATGGCAAAAGCTAGAACAAATGAGATACTGCCTATGAGAAAATTCAAGAATGAGGAGAGGCTGATAACAGAGAAAGACACAAAGCATGCCTCAGGTGCAAAAATACTAAGAAAATAAATAAAAATAAATTCACCAAGTGCTTACATTTTTCTTGGTAAATTTCTGCTCACTGTTACATCTCTTGCATCTAGGACAGATAAAGAGAGTTGGGGAGTGAAACCCAAATGACTAAAATTAAACAATCACTAAACTAGTCTCTGAACAACACTCATCATCCTTCAAGTTCCCATCTTCTTCCCATCCTCAATAAACCCCCTTCTTTTGAAATTATTAGCACACATTACCCTGAAGATTTAGTCATTTTTCTAGCTGCTACTTTCAGTGGTTTTGGGTACAGCAAGTTTCTACTGACTGACCATTTTTGGTGTTTTCCTTATTTGAATCATTGATTCTCACATCATCTCCTAATTAGAGTGTCCAGCATCTGTTTTCCAGGGAACAAAAATCACAATAATGACTACTTAATCTCTATTTCTTGAAAGAATTACTGAGGCTGGGCCCTCCCTGCTGAGGCAGTGGGTAAATGCAGCACTAAGAAGCTAAAGTAACTTCAGCATGAATTCAATCCTCAGCCCTGGAGGTGACCTACATGGCGCAGCAGACCTCTTCTGACCCGCCCACTGCTCCCCTCAGCAGTGTACTTCATCAGTCAGCCTGTTCTGCTCCCAGCTCTGTCTCCAGTGAAGCCACTCACCACCCCTCACATCTGGCCTTTACCCCAGTTCTGTATGCATAAATAAATCAAATCTTAAAAAAAAAAAAGAATTACTGAGGCTAATATAAGATATGGTTGATTAGAATAGCTTTGCTATTGTAGTATTCATGATTGTGATACATGCTACCTTGAGAATTACTGTATGAATGCCTCAAGATTAAGTAATATCCACATCAATATAAGTAATACTGCCAAGTGTGGGTCATGGTAATTATCAGACACTCAAAAAGTAAATCAGAAAATAAAAACCTTGGTTTAAAAACAAATGTACAATTTATACAAATATTCAGCACATGTCCTTACCCAAAACATGAAGATGTTATCGAAATATAGAGGCTCATAAAAGATCACTACAAACATCAATTTGCAAGCACATTGCGTAAACTAAACAGAATGCTTAGAAATCTCCAACTCTTCAAGACTGAATCAGGAAGAAATAGAAAACCTGAAGGGTTAGTTCAATATTTTAGCTCCTGGAAAATACACAAAATTCAATGGTAAACATAATTTTGTCCCCAGAATGATGTCAACAGAATGTATAAATTGAGTTTGGCACAGTTTATGATGAGCTGTTTCTCATATTACTTTACATATGATGTTCTTAGAGAATTAATACCTATTACTCAAAAAAACAAGATGTCTGACTAAAAACATAGCTGTTTAACTACTATTGAGAATATGAGATTTTACCAAAAAAAAAAAAAGAAAGCCAATTGAGTAATTCAAGATAAATGACATACGTAAATAATTTATATTTTCCAGTGATGTAATCTTCAGTGTTACCCACTTTACACAGCATAGAGCACCACACACAAATATTTGGGATTTCATTAAAACATATTATAAATCTACAAACAGATTACCCAGGTTCTGAATTCTAGAAAATCTCTGCAAGTTTGAACAGTGAGAATATAGACATTAATGTTATATGAAGAGTTTTGGTAATATGTCTATTCACCCATTTCTTTTGGCCAATGAGTATAAACTCCTTTCTATGGAGAAGGAAAACTAAAATGGAATTTCTCAGAGTTTGAAATATTTCCTCTAGTTCCTATTGTTTACATTTCATGTATTGTCCCTACTCACAAATGGGGAAAATACATTTTGGAAAAAAATAAACTTAAAAATAATAAATTTCAGTGTTCTTACTTTACAAATTAATACATTCAGCATTTTGAATTCTTTGAATGGAAGTCATTTGAAAATTACTATTGAATTCACCTGTACAATTCCTTAATAAGAGAGTTTGCAACACATGGGATCCTACCACTAAGTATCACAGAATCTAATACATTGTATCATTTGTGATATACTCTAGAAATTCTAGAGCAAGAATAATTTTCTGGCTCTTTCTACCATCTTGTTTTATGACTTATCAAAGTAGTAAGCTGTACTCCACCATCCTAATTGTAATCTGAGAAAAAAAAAAAAAAAAGTCTAACAAAATACTGGCTACTCCAGACAACCTTAGTGATGTGTCTGGGAGATATTTGATTCTTACCAAAAACAGTCCAGGACTCTAATTGTAGTTATTTTCTTTTGAGAAATGGATGGTAAATGACAAGATGATACTAAACTCTCATAACATAAAGTCATGAAATTTATTGATCCACCTCAAAACTGCTGGAGTTTTCAAGTAGTAGTGTACTATCTGTATATCATGCACATTAAGGTTTTATTAAAAATTCAATGAAATATTTATACCTCAGCTATAAATCCCTGATGGATAGATGAATGCAATCAAGCTGCAGTGATTTTCCAATGTGAGTTTTATTCATAGAACATTTTGTCATGGGATAGATGTCTCTTAGTTTTTAAAAAGCTAGTAGTTGTTAAGTGTCCCATTTCTTACATGGGAATGATTTTATCTGAACCACCTCTTCTTTCAACTCTTCTTCCCCACTTCTGTCCCAATACCATTACTTCTAAAGAAGAAAATTGATTTATAAGAGAATCTCCATTGGGCCTATTTAAAATTTCCCTGAGAAATTCAGAAATAATTTCAAATTTCCCTAGGTAATTCAGAAATAATTTCATAATATGCATACTAAATTTCATGCAGATTTTAGTGTTACAATCCTTTCTATTAAAATTCCCAAGATAACATTTCTTACAGTAATTCCATTGTGTAAGTACAAAGGCAATTGTCAGTAACTTCGAATGATGTAGATATTTGAAGGTAAGGATATCTCTCTCCTTAGTTCTGGCAGCAGGCTGTGATCTTACTTGTCTCCAAGCTCAGTGTCCACGGAGAGGAGAAAGTAAATCACATCCTGGGAATAAACACTGATGCCCAGGACTCTCCCCCTGAAAGTCTCAATTACATTATTGACTTACAGGTTTAAAATGACTGTTTTTCTAGAAAGTCTCTTCAGAATCAAAGAGCTTTTTTTGTCCACCTTGCATGCCAATAATTGTAGAATAAAATTTATTTCCAAATTTTTTTTTATCCGTTATAATAAACATCAGTATGGCCCCTTCCTGGTGGCACAACAGGTTAGAACGCAGCACTGCAAGCTACCTGCAGCCGCTTCAGTGTGAGTTTGATCCCTTGCCCTAGAGGTGATCCACATGGTGCAACAGACCTCTCCTAACAGGCCCACTGTTCCCTCACCACTGTACTTCATCGATCTGCCTGTTCTGTTCCCTACTCTATCTCTGATGAAGCCTCTCACAGCCCTGCACCTCTGGTTTGTACCCCAGTTCTTTATGCATAAATAAATAAAAATCTTAAAAAATAAATAAATAA
This sequence comes from Condylura cristata, assembly GCF_000260355.1. NCBI lineage: Eukaryota > Metazoa > Chordata > Mammalia > Eulipotyphla > Talpidae > Condylura > Condylura cristata. The sequence continues at coordinate 40,705,626 of NW_004567102.1, forward strand.
ACATCAGTATGTTACCTGAAAATTGGTTCTCCTTAAGTACTTTCAAGAATATTCAGTGTTATAAACACTGGAACAATAATATAATAAAGTCTAAAAGAAGATACACAAAGGCAATATTCTCTTACAAATTATTCAATTTTTAGTTTCTTCACAAAACACAAGTTTACACATCACTACTAAACTCTAGTTAAGAAGGGTAAGAAAGCTGGCCTCTAACTCAACCCCTCTGTCTAAATATCCCTCCGATAACCTTTTTTCTTCAAGTTTTTAAAAATGTTAATATAATTTAACAAATACGATATGTTGAATTATATCTTTTGTCAAGCAATTGATAGTGCTATTTAGAAATTTTAAGTCAACACGTCATTAACATCATTGATGGTAAACCAAAGTTTTTATGTATATCTTTCATCCATTGTTTTCTTTATTTAATTCAATTCTTGAATTTTCTTCTTTATATGTTAAGATTAGGCAGTTACAGAATAATAATGAAGGTAATAATTTCAAATAACTTCCCTCAATAGAGAAAGACATGGTTAGCTAATTAATTGGTGGTTCAACATGTTGGGAAAGAATATTCAAATCAGATATAGATTACAATAATAATAAAAAAAATCTCTAGGAAAATAAGTAAGGTCAATAAAAAACTATTTTATTGCAGCAGTAAAACTCTCAATAGTTTTAGCATCTTCTATTCTTTAAATTTCTAAGGAATGAAATCTATTAAACACAAGGCCAAATATTGTCCCTAGGTGTTCTACCATTACACTAATGTCATAGAAGGACAGCAAAGGTCTGACATTGACTGTTTTTCCTTGAGAGTCACGCTTAACCTCCATAAATGTTGTTGATGTAACTGGCCTTCCTTGTACTTCTCCCATTTCCTTTCCAACCTGCATTATAAATTAAACTGATTTCATCTCAAGTCTCGCCTTTCTAAGCAGACTCCTCACTGATTAATTCTAGACACAACAGACTAGTAGCTGAGACCTTGAAATAAAACTTAAAAGTGGTGACTGAAATGTATAGGAATTCCAGATTTTGCATTTCTCTTTGTTTTTTCTTTCTGTCTAAAAAAGGAGTGAGTTCTCAAACTTCCTTTATCTAAAGCTGGCAGTCATCATGTCTCACAATACCTCTGAAAACATGAAATCACAGCTCCTGTAACATAGATCAGTGTTTCTTAAATCTTATGATCTTTGACACATTTATTATTTTATGGTCGCACTGCTAGTTATCGCCATTACTCTACTAATTATCTCAAGTCTAGCAGAACTTTTTAATCTAAAGAAATGTGGTTGCTGTCTCACGAATGATTTTGTAGAGGTCAGTATGTGGAAAGTGTATTGCTGGATGTGTGCTTGATTGTCATTTGTTTAGCTTAAAGAATGATGAAGTTTTTGAATATAAAAGCAACTTCTGCGTTCATTTCTCAGCATTCACTGCTGCCAGAAAATTGGTGGGAAAGTTGGCTGTTAGGACAGCCAGTATTTTCCTGGACAATTTCCAAAATTTAGATGAGTTGTTATTAAAAGTAAAGTCTGTCTGGATTACACAGACCAAGAAGTTCTGATTATACATTTAGGACAAAAGTTCCCCAAGAATTCTCTGACCTTTCTGAATATTTTGGCTATTATTTTAATTGACATTTCAGAAAAGCACTAAATAAAATAGTCTCCTATTTTTTTCTTTAACTTTTCTTTTTCTAATATTCATCATAAACATATATACTTGCTTAAAATATGAATAAACAAAGTAAATGTATGGCAGTATTATCTAGAGAAATGAATATAACTTGTCATAAATTAAAACATTTGGTTCTCATTTTTTTTTCTATTTTCAGTAATTATTTTCAAATAGCTTTAACATACTGACCCTAAAGCACAGTACCTAAATTGCAGGTATCAGGAGACCATATAATGTACAATGCTGGCTGGCATCATTCCTCTCACAGTCTGTTAAAGGGCAATATGGATAATCAAAAAACTACATAGGATACAATAAATGCCACTTCACAGTAATATATATATCCTATTATTCCAAATAGGACATGGTCATGATGATTGCTCATGTGATCAAGGCATATGTTGTGATTGAGACTGTCAGAATAGAAAAAAAAAATTAATGGGCAGGAATCTCAGTGGGTGGTATACTCCAGGTGGATAAAGGAGAATGAACAAAGGTATGCTTTTTTTTTTTTTTTAAGATGAACATAAAAAAGTGAGTCAAACTCCAAAACCTGATATATATACATTAGTCAGGTAAGCGATCACTATTACTATGTAATAAATCACCACTGAAATTCAGTAACTTAATATCTCAATCATTTTATTGCTTATAATGATTCTCTGACTCAGTAAATGGGGACAGGATTTGGTAGATAGCCTAATTTTGGAATCTCTGTTGAAGTGGAACTCAGACAGTGGTTAGAACTTGAAAAATAGGGGGCTGTTGTACCCGAGGAAAGACTATGAATCTGTCCTTATGAAGTGTCATGTCCTTTCTACATGGCCATTCTGTTTGGGCTAGTTTGGGTTTCCACATAGCATGGTGGGGACTAGTCAACCTTTCAGACTCTAAGAACAATTATATTAGGGGATTGTGTGGAAACTGATTCACATTTTATGACAGTCTGAGAAGCCCTCTAGAAATTCTGTGCCTTATTTATGCCACATTCCATTGTCTATAAGTTGTTGAGAAATCTCCAAAGATGTGAAGGAAAAAGAATTAGGTTCCTTTTTTTGGTGAGTGAATGGCCAGCTTCCATAAGAATATGTGAAAGACAGTGTTATTATCTTTGGAAAATACAATCTGCCACAGACGTTATACATGATGTGATCCCAGCTAACCTGTTCCAATTTCAATTCTTTGCTTTTCTTCTTATACGGCCATGTATCTCCTATCAGAAAGAACTGTTTGAGATTATAAAATATTGCTCTCCTTTTGTGTAACACCTTGCTGTTGTTGCTCTGCAAGAATTGCTTTTCCCTTTGTGTCACTAGTGAAGGCCTAGTCCACTTTAACATCCAGCTGTTCTACTTAGAAACATGTATACTCTTCCAGTGCTGACTTTTCCAAAAAATGTGGGGTTTCGTCTGTGACTCAGAGATTTTTATTTTACAAATTTACATGGATTTCTTAATGTGTTTAACTTGTTAATAAAAATTATTATATATAACATATAATATATAATTTGTCACTATGTATACCATAATATTACTATTTTAGTATTGTGTATAATCCAATACCATTAAGAAAATTCACACTGTTATGCTACAGCACAACTATCCATCTGGTAATCCATTATAAAAAAAAAAAAAGTAAAGATGGTACTTTAAAATCTTCTTGATCCTCAGTAGCACTCATTTTCAAAGAAATTCTATGTAATTTTATAAAATTTATTTTTTCACTATGTATACAGCCCCTAACAGATTGCCTATTAGATCAAAGACATTCAAATAATGTACAAGTGATTTATGAATACAGAAGTTTCAAAGTTTGCTTATTGAAAAATAAAAAGGTAGTAAATGAACATTTTTTTATAGTAATGAAAGACCAAAAGTACTTACATGTTCACCAAAAAAAGTGGCAAAAAAAATTGTGGTACAAATATAAGCTAAAATACTATAATGTCCTTAGATATTTGTTTTTAAAATATTTTAAAAATGTACAAAACTGCCCCAGATATAATGATAATTAAAAAAATCATAATGGTGGACCCTCCCTAGTGGTGTAGTGGTTTACAGCATAACACTATGAAGCTATCTGTAGCCACTACGACATGAGTTCAATCCCTGGTCAGGGAAGCTGATCCACATGGTGCAGCAGACCTCATCTGTCTCACCCACTGCTCCCCTCAGCAGTGTATTTCAGTAGATCTGCCAGATCTGCTCCCACCCTGTCTCTGGTGAATCCCCCACACCTCTGGCCTGTACCCCAGTTCTTGTATGAATAAATAAAAATAAAATCTAAAAAAAAATAATTATAATGACAGATGTAATATGCTTATGGAAAAATAATATATATGTGTGTATATATATATCACATAAAAGTTACCTATATATTGATATTACCTATTTATATAAAATTATTGGTATATTTATACACAATTTATTATTTATTATATCATGTAAAATTATAACGCATATATATAATATAATTACTAAAATAGTCATTTGGTGGGTGTTATAACATCTAAATGTTACATTTATATTAGATCATTCACATTTATTTTATATATATATATATACACATACATATATATATACACACATATATATACACATACATATATATATATATATATATATAAAACCAATATAGACATATCATTAAACTTTATGCCCCAATTTAAATCATCCTACAGAAAAAAAAAGATACATATTCTTTGAAAGATTATGCACACCAACAATTCAACTATCTGATAATGGCAAAGATATTCAGTAGCAAAAATGTACAAGACTCAGGAAGACTTTTAAAAGGTCAACCCTGCTAAGCTAGTCATCACATGTTAATTTTTGTAATTTTTATATAAAAAGAGAGGAGGGGAAAGCAAGAGCTGTTGATGAACCATCCTCCTAGATTTTCACAGCTTCACCACCAGCAGTACTGAAATATGTCAAAGTCTGTGTGAAAAATGAAAACCAGTGACAATGACAGCATTCAGCTTGAAAGATATATTACCTCTTTCCCATGTTACACTTCAGAAACAATACAAAACACGATTACTAGTCCCAGCGGAAGGAAGGACTCTTTACAAGTGGTATTACCATTTCAAAATATCTTTGTATAAAAGAAGAACCAAATAAAGACTGTGAAACATCAGAACTTCTGAGATAGAAGCCAGAATTTCTGTCAAAAGATGTATTTGTGACTAGTAGGGTGGCACATGGGAGTGAAAAGGAGTCAGTGTCTACATTGTTGGTTCATGCTTAGCTGGGATACAGGCATGACAACCTCCCACCACAAAAATATATGTGAATATAAAAACTATAGATATAAAACATGAGTAATACAGGCTTTATAAAACAAAATGTAAGTCAAATGTTTGCACATCGCTGTTGGGGGAAACCAGACCTCCTACCCCAATGGAAGTGTCCTTTCTGTGATAAAAGAGCTAAATGTATGCAAATCACTTAAAAATTAACAATCTGTCAGTAATGTCCTAAAACCACCAGGAAGACAGATAAGAAAGTGTAACATGATATTTCTATTGCTACTTTACTGTTAATTAGTTTTATATACTATCTATCTATTATGAACTTATGTCCCTGAAAGTGAGGACTTTCCAAAGAACTAGGGAGTGAAAGTTCAAAGTTTTATGAATTTTCTGGGGTTGCTATAATGAAATACCACGGACTGGATGACTTCAACAATGGAAATTTATTTGCTCACAGTTCTAGAGCTAGAAAGTCCCAGATCTGGCTGGGTCAGTTTCTAGCAAGAACTTTGTTCCTAACTTGTAAATGTTGATCCTCATGTGGAAAAATAGGAGGGAAAGGGACAGAGAGCTCTTTGAGGTCTCTTTGGAGGATTCAAGTTCTATGTGAAAACTTACTTAACCATAAAAGCTTATTACCCTAAAACCCTAAGTCCAAATACAGTCACACTGAGGCTTTACCCCATGCATTCAGGGTGACACAATTCAGTTCATAGCATCAATAACAGATTCACATAACCTAACCTAATGGAGTTAAAATAAGATGAGGGAGATCATCACTTCAAAATCACGTACACTAATTTGAGTAGTTTAAAAAGCAATTTTACTGTATTGGTTTTAGTTGAGTGATTTCTTTCTCTCAGCCCAGCCCAAATCCTGCCATTATGATACATGGAAGTTTCCATTGTAGCTCATCCTAATGTGATTAGTCCCTTTGTGAAAATCACCCTGTATGCATGCATGCAAAAGCACTCTACATTTTTATTGCCATTTCCTTTTTGGAGCAATCTTAAACAACACAATCTATTTTTATATATTGTCATATCTTAAATGATTTTATTCAGAATATATACTTAAGAAGGAAAATCTGTGATATATTCAAGAGCTAAGTATGGTGCTGGACTCAGCTTTGCTGAAAGTCTTCTAGCACCCACTTTGAGCCAAGATTTCCAAACACTTATTTCATCCACAAAATAATTTGTTACAGTTTTCATTCATTAAAATATGACAAGAGAGTATGTGTAAGAGCTGAATAAATAAGCATAAATTATGTTCTAGTGTAACACACCAAAATGTGTGACTAATACATAATCATTTTCACTATATTAATAGTTTGTAGTTAAGTAAGGAAATCACCCTTTATTGAATATTAAGAAAACTGATGATATGATAATAAGATATAACTATTTAGAAAATTCTAATTAGACGTAATTGTTCCTTTAAAAATATCATATATATATAATCCTTCACATAACTTCCCCTTTCAACTGTAAAGATAATATGGTACAACTACCTTGTCTGCTGAGAAAATATTTCAGTTAATATACCTATTTAGCATAAGTTATAAGGAAGTATATATTACACGATGTTATTTCTTTTCCTTTTGCACTCCAATCTCAGGAAAATTTTAACAGAAGCATTTCTGAAGAAATGGACTGTTTAGGTGAAACTTTTCTCGAGGTGTTGGTACCAAGTGGATGTCAAGAGAATAATGGCTGTTGTCTACACAGTTTTCCTCAAGAGATAATACAGTGTATTACATAGGAGGAATGACTTACTTGGTGGGCTTATTTGGGAGCAATCACTCAACAAGCTGACATTCCACTAATGTCCTTGTACTATTTTGTCTATAGCCTACAAATTTAGCCTTTTATTTCTACTAAGCAATGCAAATGTCCTTGTATTAAAAACAAACAAAAAAACAAACAAAAAAAAAAAACAACAAGTTTTACCATGTGTTTTAAAACTCTTTGACAGTATCTATAAAAACTAAACATGTGTTTCCCTATGACCTGGACAAAGAATACCAGAACGTGCAAAACAGCATAGTGCTCAGGACAAAGCTGGCAGCTTTCACACTTTTGCCTATACGCAGTAGAATGGATAATTTTACAGATCAAAATTCTATACATCAAAGAAAATGAACAACTTACAAGCATGTTTCATATCTTAACATAGTGCATGCATTCTGAAAAAATGTGTCTTTGAGTGATATCATTATCATGCACGTCATTATATAAGATCATAAACCTAGATGATATAGTCTACTAGTTACCTAGAGTATACGATACAACCCATGGGAACACCATTGTATATGTGGACCATTGTTAACCTAAATGCAATTAATAGATGCATGACTATACAAACATTTTAAAATATGGATGAATTTCATAAGCAGAAATGAAAAACCTGAACCAGGAGCTCAGATTGTATGATTCCATATTTGTCAAATTAAAAAAAATTGGCAAAATACTTTTAAAATGTTAGAAGTCTGGATAGTAGTTATCCTTGGATAGGGCAGGTGACAAGAAAGACATTCTGTGTACTGGTAATGATTTCTGATCTTGGTGCTATGAAGGTAACCTTAAGTAATATACACTAATTTAAAAGTAAGTAAAAACTTAAGTTTAGAAGAAATTGGCTAAAATTCCCTATAGACATGCTTTTTTAAAAAATATGAAAAATTCAGCATGAATTTTTGGGCATCTTAAATATTTTTAACATTACATAAGTCAAGCCTTCTCCTTTGCAAAAGTACTGTATTGATGTTCTGTATTCTCTGTCTGTAACAGAAGACTATATTTCCCCTTCTTGATTTCTGCTTTATGGTTATTTACCTTCCCATCTCTAAATTGATTTCCTTGTTAAACTTATTTAAGATACTTTAAAATATATTCACAAAGAGAAAACAAAACATACCTAAATGTGTGATTAGTGATCACCACTATTGACCCGTTTGGTCAATCTGGAAAACAGATACCTTTCAGTCATCTACTCTATGCACATTCTACCAAATTTATATTTCTAACCCTCAGCAAAATGCATAAATTCTATAAATGAAGGCTATATAAAAAAAAAGTCCTCAAATTAGAGGTTCTCCCAGGTGGTATAACCGGTTAAAGCTCTGCATTATGAAGTTCTCCAAAGCCACTGCAACATGAGTTTGATCCCTCCACCAGGGAGCTGACCCACATGGCATGGCAGACCTCTCCTGATCTGCCCACTGCTCCCCTCTACAGTGTATTTCAGTCCATCTCCCTGTTCTGCTCCCCACTCTGTTTCTGGTGAATCCTCTCACTGCCCCTGCACCTCTGGCCTATACTCCAGTCCAGTTCTGTAAGCATAAATAAATAAATATAAAAAAAAAGCTCTCAAATTAAACTAAGGCAATATAAGCAGAAGGATCCAAAGACCCACCCAAATAACCCAGGGTGATTTTTTGGCTAACAAAATCACCACATGAAACAATCTCTAAGAAGTCCATCTGGATTCTCTGGGCCTTAATAATTAAGGATTAAGGAAATAGAGATGCAATTCTAGAACACCCTACTTTGAAAAGTTTAGTTATTTCTTCTATCACCATGCAGTGAAAGCTCATGACAGTGCTAGCTAGAGATCTAAGGATCTGTTCAATATGCACAATAGAAAATTATTAGATGGTTTTCTATGTTTTATATATAATAAACGTAGGCTAGGATATTATTTAGGTCAATCTGTAAGAACATGTATTCCCCTTTCTTTTTTATGTCTGTTCCTATAGTCCAGCATTGTGCACATAGCATATAGCAGGCAATGCAAACACCTTTTGACAAAATGAATTCATAACTTGAAGAATAAATGGAGTCAAAGGGATTCAAGAGTAGGCAAGTCCCTCTGGGCTTAATGAGCAGAACTGTGAATGGTCTATAAGAGTTAGAGACATGTGGGTGTGCATTAACAGATACTTAATGAGCAGTTTAATTACCATGCTGAGTTTGCCCTATATTACAATGCATTATTGTGAAGCTATAAATTATTTATATGGCTTAAACATATGTATCTGCTTTCATCCTCTCTTTCTAAGTACTTTGTATTAACAAGTATCTTGACAAAAAATACAATTATATGTATTTCCTCAAGATAAGGAAGAAAATACATCTCGAATGGAAAAATCAATTTGTTAAATCTATATTTTTCATGTTATAAAGTATTTTCACTTTGAGAATTACCAGGATTAATTGCCCTCATTTGTTCTCCATGTGGCAGTATTCAGACCTTCCAATAGATGTATTCCCCCTGCCCCCAATAAGTGTACAATAATTTCTTAAAGCTCCTTTTGGAAACATTCCCAGATGTAAGTAAATATGTTGAAAATAATAGAACTGAGAAAATAGTGTTTCTCAAAGGGAGATTTCATAAAGGTAACTTTAAGATGGAAACTAATTTGAGTTGAATTAAAGTGGAATGTGTTACCAGGGCCTGTGAAATGCCAGCACAATGGTAAGTAGTGAATGAGTACCCAGCTCATCAAGACTACAGCAGAACTTCAAACACTACTTTGAAGATGGAAGTAGGTAGAATTCCACAAAGTTCTTAAAATAAACACACTTGGTTCCATTGTATGGGCCTGAGCAGCACTGCCCTTAGTAAAAACATAAGTGAACTGGGATCCATCAACTTATAGCCACAATTGAAAGAAAACCAATCTTGTTAATGGATATAGGTTCCCAGAAAGATTGCATGAGATTATAATTAACTAGTTAAGAAAGACAGGCAGGATGTTAGTAAGTGTGGTAGGTTCAATTGTACAGTTGTGACAGAAACAATAAGCAGTCAAAACAGCAAATGACTCTAAGAATTTTTGTTGTTGTCATTTTAATTTGGGGGTAATGGTTTTCCTGCACTGCTGAAAGTCAAAGAAAAACATTAAGAGAAAGTCTACATTTGTTACAGCAAACTCTTTGTGCACATATAGCATAGAAAAAAAAAAAATGGTCACAAATACATCCAGGAAATTTCTTTTCAGCATACTTAATACCCACTTCACTCTCTAGTTTTTGAATAAACCATGCTAAGAAGACCAAAGAAACATTTTCAGTTTGAGTCACTTAGCTTCACCTTTTTCCACAATCATTAATAAAATATTTCTGTAAGTCTAATGTGATAATAGATGTGGCATGAACCATAGCAGGAACACAACTGAAAGTATATGATTCTGAGAATCCCAACCACAGCAAGTGTGTGTTCACACAGATATGAACCTCTCCAGCCCCTCATTTCAACATTCATCTGTTAAACACACTACATATGGTACCATGGAAAGTTTCTAAAGTTGTAATAAAAATACTTCATGTGTTCAAGACACAGTACTAAAGTAGGACCACAGATCAAGATTCACTATTCACTATTGTGGGAAATGATACATACCTAGCAAAAAAAAAAAAAAAAAAAAGACAATCTTTTAGGAGAAAAGAAAATGTGCAAGGATGGCGAAATAATTCTATAAAAGTTTGGGGAATTACGTTGCCTGGTACATGAACAAAATTTCTGCTGTCACACTGTATTAGTCATATTATTGCACATACCATAGCTAACTATTCCAGAAATTAGCAGTTAAAAAGCACAAAAATTGCTGGGAAAACTGGGAAGCTATGTGCAAAACAATGAAACTAGATCACTACCTTGCACCATATGCAAAAATCAACTTGAAATGGATTAAAGACCTAGACATAAGAACAGAAACCAAAAAACACTTGGAAGCAAAGACGGGCCAAACACTACATGACATACACTTCAGCGACATCTTTGAAGATACAGCACCCAACGCAACGATAGTGAAGGCAAGGATAAATAGATGGGACTACATCAAGTTAAAGAGCTTCTGTACAGAAAAAGAGACATTACAAAAGACAAACAGACATCCCTCTGATTGGGAAAAATTTTTCTCACACAAAACAAGTGATAAAGGATTGATCACAAAGATATACAAAAATAAACAACCCTACCAGAAAATTGGCAGAAGAGCTAAAAAGACACTTATCCAAAGAGGAAATGCAGATGGCGAACAAGCATATGAAAAAAATGTTCAACATCACTTGTAATAAGGAAGATGCAAATTAAAACCACAATTGTCACCCCAGTGAGAATGGCACATCTTAAAACAACTAGCAACAATAAATGTCAGTGAGGATGTGGAGAAAAAGGAACTCTCCTGCACTGCTGGTGGGAATGCAAACTAGTATAGCCACTATGGAAAACTATTTGGAGGTTTCTCATACTGCTGAAAATGGAGCTTCTATATGACCCACTCCAAGGTACCTACCCAAAAGACACAAAAACACTGATTCAAAAAGATGTGTGCACCCCCATGTTTATTGCTGCTTATTCATAACTGGAAAGACATGGAAACAACCCAAAAGTAGATGACTGGATTAAAAAGATATGGTACATATACATAATGGAATATTACTCAGTAGCCAAATAAATAAATAAATAAATAAATACATAAATAAACACATGTCTTTTGCAGCAACATGGAAAAGAAAATGCTTAGTGAAATAAGCCAGAAAAAAAAGGGAAAATATTGGATGGTTGCACTCATAGCAGGAGTATAAAGGGCCAGGGGAGAAAATGATAATAATAATGAACAACTATATACCAGAGACTTTTACAGGAATGGAGTGGGGAATGGGATCGAAGGCGGTAGGGGGAGGGATGTGCACTGGACTATGGTGATGGCACATGGGTGATTTGGTGATGGGAAGCCCATGGGGATTACAACTGAGATGGAAAAAAGCACAAAATTATGTAAAAATAAATTATTATATTATTTTTTTTAAAAAAGACACAAAATTTTAATACCTTACCTACTTTCTGAAGGCCAGGAATCTTGGAGCAACCAAGCTTATTGGTTCTAGTGCAGGTCACTCATGAGATTGCAGTTAAGTTGTTGTCTGATGCAGGAGTCATCTTGAGGTTTCGCTGTAAAAAAAAAAAAAAACAGAACACTCAAATCAGGATAATACAAGAGGTGGTTGATAAAATAAGCATTTACAAAAGTTTGGTTTATATGTATAGAGAAAACACAGCAATATTATAATACTCTGGGGCTTTTACAACTCTAGACACAAAGGGATGCAGGACAATCCCTATGATTCACTAGTTAAAACTTAGCCAACCAGAACTGGGTCAGGAATGTCTGCTTCCATATCACTCAGATGACTGATGACAGAAGGTCTCAGTTCCTTGCTGCCTGTTGGCTGCAATCTTCAGTTTCTCATCACTTGCACTTTTTCTTAGAACTATGTAGACAGAAAAGCTATTTTCTTGCAAGAAAAGCAACATTAGTGTGAAAAGGAAGCCACAGTACCTTTTCTGACATAGTCTGAGGAGGGAAATGATCAGTTGTTGCCTATTGGTCATACATATTAACCCTACTATTATGTGGAGGGGAGTTCCCAAAACCTCAATCTGAGATAGAGGGAATCACTGGAGACCATGTTGGAAGCTGGAATCCTAGCTTGAATAATAAAAATTCCACAGAATTGTTTAAGGGATTTGGTGTATGGTACAGTTTCTGAAATTAGTAAGTAGTATGGCATCTACCAATTCATTACCTCTTATATGTAAAAAGAGAGGTTTTGTTAATAATCTTTCAGATCTCTTACATCTTTAACATTGTATGATTAGATAACTCCCCCATTATAATCTAAATGTCTATCAGAGACATTAAGATTCAGTCAAAACCCAGTGGAGTTAATTCAACAAATACTGTGTTTGTATTCAAGAAGACAATTTATTTTACCTTGATGAAAATAATAATTATTTATTATGCTCCTAGAAATAAATACATTGTCTTTTACTCAATTATATTATTTATATAATGATTATTAATTGACAATGGAATAAAATGTCAATGTCTTTCAAAAAATTCCTTTGAACTGTTTTTTGGAATACTGTTAGTGAAACTTGGCATGTATTCATATATCCATCTATAGACAACTACTGTGTAATGCCTACAAAGTTTTCTGAAATCCACTTTAGGTCATGTTGGTTCTGTTGTCATCAGAAAGCAGTAGTTCATGAACGACTGCCTCAAGGACTTTTGAGGAGGATTGCAAGTTATTGAAATGGAAAAGCCTTTTAGGAAATCAAAATATGTCCTAATATCAACCCTGCGGTCTCTTGTTGCATAGTCAAGCATGGCTGCATAAAATAGATTGAATAAAACTGGATCCATTAGATAGTCCTGCTTCCCAGGATTAGTGATGGATGGCTCCAGCCAGATGCCATAAACATTAACTTGACCAGTCATTTCATCATGAAAGTTTCAAGCTGTTGGTAAACTTCTATGGTAAACCAACTTACATTGTAGTTGTCAGACCAGAGAATCTCTGCTGTCAGCAAAATCTATGGTAGATTAATAATCACAATGTCGACAGTGGAAGGGATTATAACATTTCTTTACACTGGTACACTGTATCTCAGGAACCCAATGGCTTAGTCTTGAAAGTCTTAATGAGTTTTGACTTTTTAAATCAGTAAAATAAATTTATTGTTCAATATGACTCAACTGCTATTTAATGAGGATACTTTAGTAAATAAACTCTACAGGATCTTTGACCTCAGGTAGCACACAATCTACCCTGTGAAAGGAAACAGAACATTCCCAAGCGTCGATGAGTAGTAATTACCATAATCAACTCACAGTGCCATAATATAAGACATTTCTATGACTCATATTAAAAATTTGACAATGAGATACATGTCTCCTTCCTCTGTCTCTCACACACAGAGACACAAATACACACACACACACACACACTTTTTCATACCCATTTCTCTTTGCTCTTTCTTTTTTAGACCATATTGGTCCATATAAAATCTTTCTTTCTGAAAACTCATCTCCACCTTTCTCTACTCTGTTCTTCATTCAGGAGGCTTCACAAAAATGACCTGTTTCAATAGACTTCCCTACCCTCTAACCTTAATCTGGGTTTGGCCAATAAGAAGTAATACCAGAGAGAGAAAGGAGGGAGCAATATGAGCTTATGAAGTTTATTTCCCACACTGCTTACTTTTCTGTATCATCTCCAGTTGGCTAAGTTCCTTGACCAAAGTATCACAAGGGCTATCATTGCATCCCTTTGTGTCTAAAGTAGTAAAAGTCACAGAGTCTGATACTGCCTCTATAGTTTCTGTACACATATAAGCTATAGTTTTGTAAATACTTATATTCTCAACCATTTCTTGCATTATACTAATTTGAGTGTTCAATTTTCTGCAGAGAAACAGAAAATGTCAGCTTTGCCTATAAGGACTCCAGGCCCTTCAGCACACCCCTCTTTTATATTAGCTTTACTACAGGTTCTTTTGTCTTCTCTCCAGTATAGTTTATTTTTAATTTCAGAGATAAACAAAAGAACACAAACAAACCAAGATTCTAAGCTCTGTAAGCAAACATATGCCTGAGACTTGTCACTTGGCTGGCCAGTGGTTCTTTATATTTTTCCCTCTACTGAATTATTTTTGTTTTGGTGAGGGCAGTGGCAGGGAAAAGCTTTGGGGTGCCATTGAGAGGAAAGTAGCAAAGGTAAATTTAGAGTAATCATAATAAATACTAGTGATGTAATTCAAAATAACATTATTCTATACTATTTTAGTTGGGATTTTATTACTGAAGGAATTCAAACCTGAAGTAGGGGAGGAAGGAAAGGAGATACAAAGTGATTGGTAAATCCTAAGGATGAATCAGGAGGAGATAGTCCTTTTCCATACTTGAAACTGAAACATTAAGGTTTCCTTACTTTTAATAAGCCAATTAATCATTGGATTCATTTGGTAGAAAACTAAATAATTATAATAACCATTTAAAATAATTCATAACTTTTTCTTTTTAAATTACTTTTCAGTAGGACATTACTGAATAAAGTGGACACATTATGCCATTAAAATGCTGAATGATAAATGTTTGTAATGCATAAAGCTACTAAATTGTATTAAAGCTACCCACAGACACACAGACATAGTGGAGATAATGCAATTTCATATAATGATATTTACTTATTGTGCCAAAATCATTAGTACTGCCTATGGGCAGCTAACATGCATGTAGGAATTTCATATCTGGAATGGGTCTCTTTGCAAACACAGAAACATATTTAAGAGTTTGTATGTACCTAAGTTATAGTGCTATTTCTAACATATCAGCAATTACATGTCACTTGAAAAATAAAAGCAACCCTTCTGCAGATCAAAAATATAGATGGCATTTGGGAAAACACATTTCAAAACAAAAACATAGGCTTAATAATTCTCTTAATTTTCAAAATTGCTCTTTTAAAATAACTAATGCATATTAGAAAACATTTAAATAGCTGAATGTGATGGATTAAATATGGTCACAATTTATTATTTTTTCTCTCAACAAGAAGTGAATATTTCCCCATTCATTGAATCTGAGCTATTCTTATCACTTGCTTTGATTCATAGAATATACAAAGGCACTGAGTGAGTCTTGGCTTCTAGAGAGTTTACAGAGGTCATTTTAGTTCTACTGGAAAACTGTCTATAAAGAAACTTGAAAGAGGTCATGGATAGACGGGTCAATTTTGGCACTGATTCTATATATAGGAGGCAGGCCATTTGGCACCAAGTAACACACCAATTGATTGTAGACATAGCAGATATAGACAGCACAGAGAATAAAAAACAGGCCAGCCCAGTTGAACCTTGCCTCAACAATGAAGCATAGCATTATAAACAAATAAATTGTTGTTTGAAGTTATAAGACCTCGCAGTGCTTTGTTAACAACAAAAGAGATGCCTGCACAGACATAGGTAGGCAGGAAAACTGCCATCAGAATCATTTTTTCCACTGTGCATAAATTTGATGTAGTCTTCTTTGTTTATTTTTTTCTTTTGTTTTCCTGCTGTTATGGCTGAGTCTCCAAAGATAACTCTGAAGCTAGTGTCATGAAGTGATCTGTCTAAGGGTGTCCACCTTCACCAATACTATTCAGCCTAGCATTGGAAATCTAAACTACAGAAATTAGACAAGAACATCCTGTACATGGGGTTAGTTAAAATTTGAAAAACAATTAAGTAAAACTATCACCATTTGTGGACAACTTGATAATATAAACAGAAAATATTAAAGAGTCTGCTAAAAATCTATTAGAACGAATGCATCAGTGTAGTGAAGTGGCAGGCTACAAAATCAATATACAAAATCTTTCATGTTTCTAAAATCAAACAACAAAATAGAAGAGAAAGAGGTCAAGAAAATATTTCTATTTACTATCATCACACTGAAAAATATTAAGTACCTAGGGATAAACCTAAAAAAGGAGGTATATTAGTTGAACAACAAAGATATGAGACATTGCTAAAAGGATTAGAAGACACAAAGAAATGCAATGTTATCACTTGCTCATGAATGATGGAGAACTACCATCATATCCAAAGCATGCACAGACTCAATGCAATCCCTATTTCAAAGAAACAAAGAAGTAGTTTCAAAGAATTAGAGAAAATATCACTAAAATTTAGATGGAACTTCAAAAGATCCCAAATAGTCAAATACTGATAAGAAAAGATTAATGGACATATTACCTACCAGACTTCATAATGTGCTACAAAGTTATAGTAAATAAAACAGTATAGTATTAGACTACAGAGACACATAGATCAATAGTTTACAACTTAAAGCCCAGAAATAAATATTTATATAGAAAGTTAAGTTACAACAAAGGAAACACGAGTATATATACAACAAAGAAAGGAAAGTCTCTTAAATTGTTTTGGGAAAACTGGACAGCAATTAAAAAGAACAAACTAGACCATTATCTTACATCATACATAAAAGTTAAAATAGAGAATGTCCATTTCTAACTATTTTCCAGATAAAGTTGATACTGTCTTCTAAAGATTACCACTGCTGTTGTATAGTACCATATATTCAAATAAACTACTTATAAAAGTAATAGAAGATCGTGAATTGTTATTGGCCCACAGCTCTTCTTTCCACCCTCCATAGACTTGATTTGCCTATGAACCATAATAGGTAATTTTACTTTTGACTATCAATAGATTTCCTAACCTGACTGTAGGGCTTTAAGTAGAATATGGAATATGTTCCACTTATAATGGAGGATACAAATTACTGTAATAGTAGTTTAAGTCAAAATGGTAAATAACTGCAATTAGCTTTTTCTTTAATATATCTAATTCAGTTCATATAACTAAAAGTGCAGTAGTTCACCATTGTTCAGAAAAAGTCTTAGTTATTGATAATGCCAATAAGGAATCTAACAAAAAAATATTCACTATTTCAATTTGACTATATCCACAAAAGTACCATGTCTAAACATCAAATGTCACTAGTAGCATGAGCTAGAAGTAATTAATATGACCTTGAATATCTGAACTTATTTTTCAGTGATGTTTTAACAATCAAAATTATTCTGGCCAAGTATATACTATAAAATCTGTAAAACATTTTATATGAATCCATGGGAATGTAGAAGAAGGGCTATATTTAATTCAGGAGTTAAGTGAAACAGTTTTAAAAAAACTGATTTCATAAGAAATTATTTAGAACATAATTAAAATGTCAGGATACATGAAAAAGAATGTATTTCAAAAATATATGGGAAAATAAAGATATTTAAGGCAGCGTTTGTTACTTGATTGGGAAAATGTTAAGTAAATGCCAGAATTTGTAGTAGTAATCATCATGTATGTGTCATTTACTGTATTAATATTTGTCCTTCTGACAATCCAGCTTTCAGATAAATGGAAGGTCAAATATTTGACTTGTCCCAGTTCAGTTAGTCAGCTTGTCAAATAATTCCTAAATAAGCTGCATATGTCACATTAACCTCATTTACTAAACAAGACTGTGGCTCAGTTCTGTTTTGTTTTTCTTTTTTTAATATTATCATTGGTCTATGATACTATTTATAACTCAGAAATATAAGATCGTATCTCCTTAGGGATGTGCTACCACATCACAACTACCACCAAAGCACCTACAGACCTCCACCATAGTTTTCACTGACTTATATGCGCTTCTATTCTTTAGTTATGAATCTGTATCATTTCGGTAGAATTTTCATACTGATTAATGCAATAAGTCCTACCTTCTATGATGGAGGGCATTATCCTGAATAGCCTGTGAAATATTTGGAAGTGTCCTAAGTATCTTATGTGTATTTAATGACTAATGACTCATCTCTTTCTTTAAGGGTATTCTATCAGTTGCAATTTCATCTTTTTCTCCACTGACAAAGATTCACACTTATATCTAATCAAAAGAATAGATTGGGCACCATAGGGTTAATACATGAGAAATCAGTATTTCTTTCCTAAAATTGATACAAAATAAATTATTTCAACATGCTTTAAACCAACTTACCCTACTTGCTCAAATGTGCATTTTCTGCTTTTGGATGTTCTACTCTTGAAAGATTTATATTGTGTCCTAATTATCCTTACTATTTTTCTTTATTTCTCTCACTAAAGTAGTTTAGCATTGCAGCCTTTTAAGGTTATCACTGATTTCTTTAACTTCATACCTCTCCTAATTTATTAGTGAGCCTATTTTCTATCTCTTTTTTTACTGATATGATTATAAAACCACATCTTTTCTCCTCAGTGCCTTTTTGCCTTCCTTATCTCTGGCTTCTTTCTTTCTTATTAACTTTCTGCATCCTATTAACTTTCCTGGAAACCTTATTTGATGAAATATATTCTTTCTTGGTTCATATCCTACTTCTCTGATGGTAAGTCTTTAAACAGTGTGTGTATATGTGTATGCATTTGTCCTTGTAGAAAGGAGATTTTAAATTAAGTAAATTCACTTGATATAATTAAAGAATCTCCACAATAGTTTAGTCTTTTATCTCAGGCTATTATTTTCTATTGAACTCTCTCTCTACATATATACATAGTATTGTTCTTTATATCTTAATATTCATTTTGCTTTTGCTCATACACTCCTTTAATGTTACTTTAAATCTCCTTTGATATTAAATGATTAAATGGAGTAATGAATTGAATCCTAATCAGTTATGACTGTAAGAAAACAATAGTCAAAATGTAAAATATTGAATTTATAAACACCCTGATTATTAACTTCAGCATATGATAAAGAATATTTTTATCCTTAAGTAACATTTAACATAAAGTACATTTGCCATACCATTCAAACATAAAAACACTTACAGTAATTTATTTTTTTGTTTGTTTTTAAAGGTTTTATATATTTATGCATATGGAATTGTGGCACAGGCCAGAGATGCAGGGATGGCAAGAGGATTCACTAAAGACAGAGTGGGGAACATAAAATGCAGATCATTGAAGTACACTGCTGAGGGGAGCAGTGGGCCAGACAAAAGAGATCTGTTGCACAATGTGGGTCACCTCTGAGGTGGGGATTAAACTCGCACTGAAGGGGCCATGTCTTGGCTTAGCTTCACATTGCAGCACTCCAGCCACTGCACTACCAGGAAGGGCCCACTCACTCCTTATTCTTGAGCACAAAATACAGAGAATCAAATAGTTAATTGTAAATCAAAAATGCAAATATTGCATTCAGAGAGACAAGATGAGTTGAAAATCAAGACAAAATAATGTCGAAATGATGGAGGCTACGAGTAGAAAATTTGGGAAGGAGGCATCAGTTTCCCACAGGAATCTTGAACAATGCAATATTGAAAGAGTAAATATTATACCAGTTGTAGCAGTGATTTGAATAGGTTGTGTTGAGTGGGAATGCCTTCTGTAATTAAAAAAAAAAAAAAAATGGTTCCCAGAGGAGAGCTGAATAAACTTGAACATATTTTGTAAGATTCAGAATAGAAAGTGAAAAAGTCTGAAAAAAGAATACACTTTAGAAAGTATTAATAGTGAGGAACTAAAGTAAAAATTTATGAATTCCTACCACTAAAATTACTAGAACTGCCTTATATCTAAAACTTTCATCTTCTCATATCTCTAAGGTCACTTGTTAATATATTGTATAATCTCAGATTTTAGTTACCTTATCTCTTACTGTCACATTTAGCTTTACAATAAATATCAACTACAGCCACTATGCAAAACAGTATGGAGAGATCCCTCAAAATTTTAAAAATAGAAATATCATCACCCTTGTAAGTGAATTGGTGGTGGGAATTTCAAGGGGATTACACCCAGAATGATAAAGCATACATTATATATATAAAAAATGAAGAATGATATAAAAGTATATATATATAATAGTACAAAAATAATTTAAAATATAGAGATACTATATGATCTAGAAATTCTACTTCTGGAAAATATATATTATGGAATATTGTTAAACCATATAAAGCAAAGAAATCCTGCCATTTGTTAACAATATGGATGGACTTTATGGGTATCATGCCAATTGAAGTAAGATTGAAAAAGAAATACTGTGTGTTTCATTCATATATGAAAACTGGAAACTAAAAGAAAAAATATTACTATATTATGGAAACTAAAGAAAATAAATACTACTATATTATATATGATACATTAAAGTTATAAAAGACAGTGAATCCTAAGTGTTTTCATCGTAAGAAAATTTTTATTTTATTTTATGTTTACTAGAAAAAAATTCTCCATGATAGTTTGACAAAGAATTTATTAGATAATCAAAGTAAGAACTCAAACAGGGAACACAATATGATAAATTTTACTCCATGGGAGCTTTTGAAACAAAGGGAAGTTTGAACTTCTTTCATGTAGCAGGAAGAGTGAGTTACTGACATGGAGAATGTAATTATTGTTGATTGGAGGGGCTTTCAATTCTAAACTGTTCTGACCTCAAGACTTGCTGATGCAATGCAGGATTTTAATTTTTCTATCTAATAAATGCGCAGCAGACATGCAAATGTTAAATACATACCCTTTGTTAAATTTTCTTTATCTGGTTCCTGTTCATCAGTGGATATGACACATGCATGTGAACTAAACTCACATTGTGATAATCATTTCACAATGTTTGTAAGTAAAAGTATCATTCTGTACAGATTCAATTTTCACAGTGTTGTATGTCAAATATATATAAATAAAATTGAAAAAAAAAAGAAAAGGTTATATTATATATTCAACTAACCAAATAAGAAAGCAGGATATGTATAGCCCATTTGAGTAATCTTGAGCTTCATTTCCTTAAAATCAAAAAAAAAAATGCTAATTCTGCTTTCAAGTATAATATTACTGGAAAGTATAATGTATTGTGGTAGATGATATAAAATATATTGAAAAATATGTTGCTTACAAGTTCTCTTCTTAGTGTGTCATCTAATGGATAAAATATATCTGAAAGACATAATTATGAACTTAATTCATATTAAACAAACCATAGCATGCCTGAAAAGGAGAAGACAGTGCTCATAAAAAGTTCTTACATTTTCTTATTTCATTATATATTTCTGATTAAGTGTTCTCTGTTACACCTTACCAAGTGTTCTATGTTGCACCTACCATTTGGTAGCTAGTCACATATGCTTGGTCCTAATACCCTACTTAAAGATACAGATCAAGTTTTGAGGAAGAAAAAAATTGGCTTTCCTCTCATATCCAATAGTTAAAACTAATAGAAAACTGACCATACAGCCTTATAACACTTTTACTTTTTAGATTTTTAGAAAGAAACATTCATTATCGCAATTCAATTAACAGCAAATGTATCTAAATTTTACAGACCAAATTTCTTACTTTTATTATTGTTTCTTATTATGTTTATTTTGTATCTTATCAAAAAAGAAAGAAATCTGTAGGAAAAAAAATCTCTAACAATGAAAAAAGACTTTTGTTAAGCATGACAGTTGTTCAGAGCATGCTACCCTGTATCTGAGGACACTGCAGAAATTATCTGGTCATCATAGTCACGAGTAATTATGACTGAAGACTATTCTGATTGCACTGACAAGACAAGGAGACGCAGGTTAAGAGAGCAGCAGATGGGATTCAGATTAAAAAATTAGAATGACATTTCAACTCTAACTGAAATATGCTTTTCTGGCAAGAAGAAAGAATTCCTTTTCCCAGAAATTTCTGAAGACAATGAAAACTACAGTGTAGCACTTCTTAGAAGCAGATAGAGGGATTTAATGTTTCCATTTGAATTAATTTTTGATTCTGATGACAAATATATATGTCAAAATAAAGCTCACTTATACATTTAAGAAAATACACTTCGCACCAATAAATTAATAAGACATGCATTATCTTCTGTGATATCCATTTATATCTAGCTTTATAATGCAACTTTATAATTATTTCTTGATAGTATTTGTTTTACATGCTTACTGATTTGTGCTTAAAATAAACACTGAATGTCAGCTATGAGTTATACTGAGATGGTTACTGTGAGGATCCAAAGTGACCTGCATTACATTGTAGGAAAAGTGTAACAACTAAACTTATAGCCCTGAAATATTGTTTCTAAATATCACACAGTTTTTAAAAACAGCTTGCTCTTTTTTTCTTGCTTTTTTTTTTAAAATAAGGCAACCAAAACGGTCCAAAAAAGGAAAATAAAATAAAAAAAAAAACATTCTCTTTATTGAAGATAATCTCAGGATGTTTCACAATGAGGACCCCCTACAAGCAAAACAAATTGACTCAACCTGAATTATAGTATTGATTTTACCCCTTTATTTTTATACAGCCAACACTACCTTAAGTGTAGAGTCAAGCAATTGAAATGACTAATTAAATTATTATTAAATTGGGCCAATAATGGAAGGGTGTATAGATCTAAATTGGCTTTCATGGATTTTTTGTTTTCTTGAGCAATAAAAAGTGAAAAAGTGTGAATAAATTAAGCATACTCACATACTATACAGTGCAGAGAGTTGGGATTAGATAGTTTATGAAAGCAATCTAACTTTATATAAATAAAAACAATAGAGATGATGAGTTCCTTAAAAAGAATGAATCAGACAGATAATCACAATTTAGTATTCAGAAATGTGAGCCATAAAAAGAATCAAGTGGGATAAAATAGTCTCCCCACTGAGCATCATATTTTGTATTATCTTGTACAGGAGATGAAATTTACAGAAGAAACATTTTACCTTTAATGAACTCTAATTTTGATAATCGAGTTGCCAATTAACAGAGCAATTGCAAGGGTAGATTAATGTCACAATTCTCTTTCAGTTATCTTACAGCCACTCTATGTATGTGGTAAATATTCAGACCATATTTTTCCTCAACCTAGATTTTACCTTAACATAATTGACAAATTTGGAGGGCATATTTTACTACATGGGCCTAAGGACCTGATCCTATCATTAAAAGCACCCCAGGAAGAAAAATTCAAATGCAAATTTCAACTGACCTTTGCGGAAACAACTCATATTATTTTGCATCAGTAGCCACTAGAGATTTGTCTAGCTATATATGGATTTCCACATCTGTCAGCTATAAGTGCACTTCATCTGTCTGCTAAATCAGAGAGCCAGAAATAGATGACAGTGATCAAGCCTTTGAGCTTCACTTAAATTAGCCACATCATGAGGTAAAGTTAGTTTCTCCACTGGGCTTTCATTCTGAAGGTTTACTCCTTTGAAACTTGGAGGAAAAAAAATACATCAGAAAAGAAAATGAGTCTTACCTCTTCCTTTCTGTGCTTTTTTTTTTTTTTTTTTTCTTGGAATGGAGTGCTGACCAGACAGCCTGTCTGGGGTAGGTCCTGCTGGGAGAACTGAGTATAAATTACTCTGTTTGCAGCTACCTATGCTCTGCTACCAAAATACAACAGCAGCAAGAGAGCTATAATGAACTTCACCTGTGCCAGGTTCTTTCGCTGAGCCCTGTTACAGACCCCCTGCTGTTTCCTTCCTTTGTGAAGTGATTTAAGAAAATAAAACCTTACTCACCCTTGGACATGAGTCCAGGCTGATACACACACCAGCTTCTAGTGTAGAAAATGCATTGATTTCTTGCTTTTATTCCTTTCCATATCACTTTTTGTTAAATAAAGGGTCAATGTGATGAGATAGAGAAGTTCAGCCATCTGTACAAGAGAGCAAACTCCTGCCCAACATTTGGCTTCCCAGTTTGACCATTAGACTTCAGAAAGTATTTTCTAAACCAGACATCTCTGAGTCTTACTGTATACACTTGTGCATTATTTACCAGGCTCTACTACACGAATAAAAAGAAAAGATTAAAAAATATTCAGGGAAATACTGTTCTGTAAAAAATTTAAAAAAAAAGTGTTTCACACTTTGCCTGATAACTTGAATCTTCTTCCTCCATTTAGGATAAAAGTAGAAGAGGTTGTGCAACTGATGGAGGAAGGCTTGCAGGGGAGGCATCACAAGATTGAGTGGCACAAAGGGGACAGGTAGAAGGGGCTAGTGAAGCAATTGACACAGCTGTAAAATCAAGGTCCTCAGGAGCCAAAGCCTGAGGCCTAGATGTCTGGGATGTCTGCAGGAGGTCCCAGCAGATAACAGACTGTTGGGGGCTGTGTCTGAAGTTCAGACCCACAGGGTAAAAGATAAGGACAAGGTGATGTGCTCACTAGGGAATCTCCAGTATTCTCAGATTCTATTCAAAGTCAACAAACCAAAGGGAAACTGCCTATATCAGGACAATCTCTCCACCAGCACTCCCCTGCCCACTCCCCTGCCCACCTGTGACTATGCAGGTGCTTCTTTCCACCCACTCTCTCCCTCTGCAGAGCAGCAGGCTCCTGCCTGCCGGTGACCATGCCAGGACATCTCTGCACTGACCTCCTCCAGCGGAGGCCACTCACCTAAGACCACCTGCCTGCAACCATGCAGGCCTCTTTCTCTGCAAACCTGTCTCTTTTGGGGCAGCTCTTCCTGCCTACTTGTGCCTATGCAAGTGCCTTTTCCTCTCCTGTCTCTTTCTAATAAACCCATTTTTAAAATGTAACTGAGTCTCTTGTCTGGTGGAGAATCTCCCTGTGTGCTGCTGAAAGGAGAGCTCTGGTGAAATCTTCCACGGACCCCGAACTCCAAAAGATGACATCACAACCATCCCAAGGCAGGTAGGTTCACTAACAGTTCTAGCAGTTTAAAGGAGCCCTTGGCATCATCTTCACAGGCTTTAATAGTAAGCAGGGGAACCAACCCAGCAGGGAGATACAACTTGAGCATCCCCTCCCCCACCCCTAGGGCAACACAGCCTTTTCCTTTTAGCGCCTCCCTCTGAGGAGCAGGCTGCACACTTGCACATGCGCACACACCCAAACTCAGGTGCCCACCATCAGGCATGGGTGCTCTGTAGCCAGGCTCTTTCTGCATTGACACAATCAAGTCCATAGGTGACAGCCACAGAGGTTAGTGGTGTAAAAAGCTTGATTAATTCATTTACCCTACAGATGGTATTAAGAGGAGAGTAAAATAAATTTAAGACCTATATCCAAGATTCAGCTCCATCTCTGTTGATGTGACAGCTGCCGTCTAGTGACAGGAACATTTTCCCAGTGTTAAAACTATTTTCTTATGTCATCTAATACTTAGAAAATCTCAGAATTGAATTCTATTTCACCTATTATGGAGTCCCAGATTTTGCCTTAAATGTACAGAAGTTAATAATTATAGCACATAAAAGGCTTGATCTTTACTTTCTATAGAAATAAAACATATCCCCAATGTCATTGATTTTTGTGGTTGGTTTAAAAAGTCTCAAGGAGAAATATAGGTATGCAGCTCATAACTAGCTTATAATCCATTATGTGGCTCTAATATTGCACTTCTTAGCAATCTAAGGAATTCCTGATGCTTGCCAAATGTCATTTTCTAGCCAAAAACTCTTACGGTAATATCATCAACTCCTTTCACTCTAGAGTTAATAATTAAGCAGAGTTTCTAAACCCATATTAATACATTTAATATGATTAATATTAACAATTGTGTAAGAACAACTCAGTGCAAATTAATACCTTTGCCCTTACAAAGTTAATATCTACATTAATAATATATCTACCCCCTATGTAGCTGTAAAATAATCCAATGTAATTATTTCCTATGATATTAATAAGAATCTTTAAATGTCTGTTTCCTGGGCCACTTTGAATTAAACTTGTGGAAAACAGAAAATGGAAGAGGAGAAAGAACAAAAGAAAAATTATATAATAGAACCTTTGTAAAATACCATCTATCTTTACTTCTCTAGGTCTATGTCCAACCCTTTTTGTTTTACTATTTTCCCTCCAAAAGATATTTGAAGTTTCTAAGATAGTTCAAGAGTTCCTCCTCAGTTTCTCAGGTATATCTTCATGGCAATGAGTTGGCATAGGTGACCTGGTAATTATATTTACATTGGGTACAAGTGTGAGAAAAGCACACACAACTCTCCTGTTAAATATACATGCATATTTGCATTTAAATAACGTCTTATGACTTCATTTTAATATTTAATAAAAATATTTCCAAAATTAACTTAATTTTTGGTTTTGCTATTCCTAAGTGGCCACCATTCTGTTACCTGCAATTCTGCATACCTATACAAGGTCAGAACTGCTGGTCTATCTACCTTTTAAGATGCCTTTCAAGTCAGCCAAGAGCAGAAAGCTTGATCACTCTGGGTGGCTGCGCTCCAGGCGATATGACTGGGAATGCAGAAGGGCTGGTGGCTGACATATAAATGTGCTCCCAACTAAGACCTCAGGACTTATGAGGAGGAATGCCTGGGGGACCAGGACAGAAGAAGTCTGATAAGGAACCCCAGAAGGCGATCAGTGGAAAGCTTAGTTTATAAGATTGAAATATAGGCTGGGGATCCAGGGCTTGATCTCAATTACAATACCGAGTCATCAAGCAGATGAGAAGTTTCTGGAGGGCAGACTCCCAATCCCTGATACTACAGAAGACAACACTCTGCAATTTCACTCCTCCCTTTTCTCTTTGTCCTCCTTCCCCTCACAACTAATGTTGTATGATTATTCTATCAATAAAAAGGCCAGGATCTTGCTCTTCAGCAGTATCCTGCATCCTACAGCCTTGTTCCAGGACTCCGGACTCAGGGGTTATGTGGCAGAGGACATAGTAGGCTCTGTAAGAGTATAGAGGAAATGCAGCGCTGTGAACTCAAGCCAATGATTCAAACTGTATTTTGTATTTCCCTTACCTATAAAATGACGATAATATAACTGCTCCATAATAATATTGTGGAAATTGAATAAAATATTTTAAATAAGAACACATTTTAGTCAATGTGAGCAAATATGTAAAATGCAAAGTAAAAATATATGGTAGATCATTAAACACCTCTCTTATTCTTTCTCTATTTTATAGTTTTTATCTGAAGAGTTTCTCAGATCAAGCTCTTAAAATATGACCTCAAAAGGCCTGTTTGTATTATAATTATTAATATAGGTGTTATATATTTGTCATTGTGATTCACTGTAACTGCTAAATGCCAAAAAGGACTTTGTAACATCTCTTCCACAAATTTATAGCCTAAACATGTTCAATTTATTTATTTCTCCTCCTTTCCCACACCCTCTGAGGATCTTTATTTATTTATTTATTTTTATGTTTAAATCTGAAATTTCCTTGTAAAGTACAACTGGACTTCCCATTTTAAATGACATCTCTATCAGAAGATATACCACATCACTTCCTAATATTCCATAAAAAATAAACAAAAAAGCATGCAGACAAAAAAATGAGAATTCAAAAATCTAGAGTGAGTGCAGATTTTTATCTAAGCACAAGTCTATTCATCATCTGAGTCTCTAAAAATATGAGACAACCAAGGGTTAGTTTTAGCTCAAGCACTAAAAGTTTCATGCCATATCCCTTGAGCAAGACCTACCACTTTGCCTCTTCTCCATAGAGGAGAGCCTTCCCCAGTAGTGATGGCTGGGGAATAGACCCAGAGTAAATGAAGTTGCTTGGAGAATACATGTAACCTGGGAGTAGGACAAGAACTGTGTGCATAATTGTATTCCAGCTCTTTAAGGAAAAACATTTGAAAGTCACCAAAGTAAACATAACAAACAAGCAAAGCGGTAGAACTTACCAGATTTAGCCCTCACAGAAAGTAGTATGGAGGATTCTCAAAATATTAAAGACAATTCTATCATATAACTCTGAATTCCACTCCTAACTATCTATCTGAAAAATACAAAAACTAACTTTAAGGTATGTGTGTACTTCTGAGTTCATTGCAAAGCTATATATATATATGTGTATATATATATATATATATATATATATACATATATATACATATATATATATACATATATATATATATATAAACATATATAAAATTTATAAATATTTATTGTTGGGAGTGACCAAGTGCGGAGATTTACTGAGGGACTGAATAAGGGCAGTAATAAATTAGGCCTTGCATCCAAGGGTGATAAGGTGGTAACAAACTTGGCCTTGCATCCAATTAATGGGACCTTGAGTCTGGGATGGGACTAGAGGAAGGTGATAACAACTGGGCCTTACATCAAGGGACATAGCCATGAGTCACCCTTTTGGAATTTGAGTTTAGAATCTACATAAGAGACCCTTCCCCCCTATAGGGCTGGCAGTAACTATGGACCCCACTCTGGGGCTCTGTCTCAGCTGTTGTCTGGGAGCAATAAACTACTTGCTCAGCCTTTCTGCCTCCTGCCTTCCTTTCTTGTGGCCGGTCACAGAAGTTGGGACAAAACATTTATTATACATATATTTATATACTTATACAATACACAAAATTGCTTAAAACTCACTTTCCTGCCTGTTACTTATATCTGCATAGATTAAAACAACTCTTCATTCTACAGTTGATGGATATATGTATTCTTTCCTAATTTTGGCCATTATTATTAATGATGATGAGAATATTAGTTTTCTTCCCTCTAAATGCATATCAATTTACATATTTTATTATTTCTTTTTCAACACATATATCTTGTTTTGTTTTTTTCTTGTTTGATCGCATCAAGGAAGACAATGTAGTTCTCCCCAGCCCTAGCAACAGTGGCAATGTCTAGGAAGAGTCTTGATTTCACAGTGGTTGAGTTCAGGCTGGTTCTCCTATACCCAGTGGGTAGAGGCAAGTGACACTGCTAAATATCCTGTAGTGAACAGGATGGTGCCCCACAGCCATGAATTACCTGCCTCAACACAATGCTGAAATTGCAACATTCTGACCATGAACCTCCTCCATGAATTGTTGAAATGAAATTGGAAAAAACAAAAGTCCTTGTTTTATTCTTAATCTAAGAGGAAAAGCTTTCAATATTTTACCACTAGATAGGACATTTGCCTTAAGTTTATGTATGGAAAACATTTAAAAGATTAATTTTTAAAAATCCCTTTTATTTCTAGTTTGCAGAGTTTTGTCCTTAAAGTATATATATAGTAAGATGTATCAAATACTTTTTATGCATCTATTGAGATGATCATGATTTTTCTTTTTTATTCTATCCATGTGGTAAATTAAATGTATTTCAGCTGTTCACTAATCTTGCATTCCTAGAATAATAAGTCATCTCTGAGTCAACTGAGCTATTTTGCTTTTAACACTTTCAGGAAGGTTTTAATAATAGAAACAATGTGTTTCATCCATATACATGCTTTCTGTTTTTCTTATGTAATTTTGGTCAGGTTTATTGTTCTAGTTATTTAACCATTTAATATGTTTTCAATCCATTAACACTGCAATTTTAATAATTTTTGTGATGTTTGAAAGATTTAAGTTACAATCTTTTTTTTTACTACATATAAAAGTTATCTCTTTTTTGGTTGTTTTAATCAAAAAATTAATTAGTGGAGAAACATTTGTATAGAAAATATCTAACAAATTACTAGTGATAGAGAACTCTAGAGAATAGTTTTTCTTGCTAATATAGTAAAATGTTGATCACTGAATCCCCACAATGCTTACAGTATTAGTTCAATTTAAACAGTTAAAATTCACCACAGGGGCCCTCCCTGGTGGCACAGCCAGTTAAAGCACAGCACTAAGAAGCTAACGCCACTTCAGCAAGAATTCATCCACACCTGCCCCCGGAGGTGACCACATGGCGAGGCAGACCTCTCCTGACTCACCTGCTGTTGCCCTCAGCATTGTACTTTGTCAGTCAGCCTGGTCTGCTCCCCACTCTGTCTCTGGTGAAGCCTCTCACTGCCCCTGCACCTCTGGCCGGTACCCCAGTCCTGTATGCACAAATAAATCAATCTTAGGAAAAAAAAAATCACCACAGAAATAAGTGAAGAAAAAGGTGCAACTTAGTGTCATAACTCAAAACTTGTTAACAAAACAAGAGCAAAATTCTAGTTGTCCAGATTTAGTGTAACCAGCATTTGCAAAGAAGAGATATAAGGATGATGAGACAAAGGAAAATCTCAGCAAACTTCCACTCTTTATTCCACGCTTCATTTTGCCCAACCAGATTACAGAAAGTGAGTTAAAAGCAATACTTTTTCCTGCACCAAACAACATTTTAATACTGTCATTAGTTAGTAAGTATCAGTTTCTCATAAAGCCCGTAGCACATCTTCCATCTTTAACATTATATTGTGACTTTGCAAACATACAACATGGTTTATAAAACTAAAATATTTTAGAAAGTTTAATACAGAAAAATAAGCCCATGTAACTTTCATATTTAGAAGAATCTAATAAACATTATGAATTCAATAAAACAAGATTACAAAGCAATTCATTTTGATGAAAAATTAGAATGAAACAAAATGATTCAAAAACTAATTAATAATGGGAAACAGTAAGGTCTAGGATAGACACAATTGAAAATCAAATTATATACTTAGGTAAAATATTAGAAAAATACAAGTATTTAAATATTCACAAAGGATTGTTGACACACATATTCATATGTATATTGTCTATTATATATATATATATATATGTAAACATCTGCTTGTGTATGTGTGTGTAGACAGAGACATAGATATGATAAAATCAACAGGCTACTCAACATTTTGAACAAAAAATATATGAAAGCATAATGAAATTAATAATTTCTTTCAGTAGAGAAAGAAATGTGCCAATTTTGAATATATAAAAACTAAATAGTATTTAAAAAGAAAGGTAAAATATACAAAATAATTTCCCTGGAGACATACCCTAGGTGTTATTCAAATACAAGAATCAAGAAAACTATTGAAGAATCTAGGCAGACAGAAGAAAGAATCAGTTACAAGAAAAGAAAAATAGGGTAGGCATCATACCCCAGCAAGCTACTCTCAATGCCAAAGTAAATTAAACAACATCTCTCAGTTTCGAGGAGAAGACAATTTGATCCATGAGTAAGACGCTTAGTCAAATTGTCATTCAGCGTATAAATCAACAAAGAGACACGCTACAGATGAAATAACTCAGGAAAATACCACCCAGGGGTCCCTATTGAAAAAGCAATTGGCAATGTAAGTCAGTTAAGTAGATGAAACAAAATATAAAACTTAGGAAAAAAGAAACTATGGTATAAAAGCTGACTGTGAACGTTCTGTTTTGAATGTAGAAATGAAATAAAGCAAAATATATTGTGTTTGCAGAACAAGATCTAGGTGTAAATGTTTTGAAAAATCGAAAGTGGGAGGGCGGGGGATGGGGGCTGCAGCAGTAGTTACAGCACTAAAGGGACAATGCAAAGTAGAGTAGAGGACAGGTCATTGTCTGGGCTCTGACCAACGCACACACTTTAAAGGCCACTCATACTCAGGGCCAATTAACAACAGGATTATTCAATCAATAGGAAAAACAGAGTTTCTAGGGCCACAAGTGGCTGCTGTCTCACTCCAGAGTGTCCACAGTGTCCAGAAATCCTAAACAAAAGGCCGCTATCAAAGATGGTGCTGTCCCACCAGTGAAGGCCTGGAGCTTGTGGAAAACCAGAAAATAGTGGGCTAGGATCCAACTATGATGGCAGCTGCAGGCACTCAGAGGTGTGGCTGCTGAGTGACACCACAGCAACAGTTTGAAGGCCAGATAGACAGCCCTGAAGGCTGGACAGGATGGCAATGGAGGCAATGGCACCAGGAGGTGGTGCCTCCTGCAGGGATGGGCAGCTCTTAAAGATGATCTGAACATAGACAGAGTGACAATCACCTGTCAACAGTGCTGGACAGCACTGACCAGTAGTGTTGGTCATCACAAGAACGTGATGTCAGGACCACCAGTGTTCACAGCTTCATTTCTATGATCCAAGCACCATATATAAAAGGAAAATGTTGTGCCTATACAAACCCAACCTGCCCTGACCTCAGGGCAGGCTCATGTGCTGTTGGGCTCTGAGAAGACAGAGCAGAGCCAGCCTCAGAGGAATGGAGGCTCTTTCTGCACCTGATCCTTCAGCAAGGCCAGATGTAGCAACATAAAAGGAGGTGGGGCGCAGCTGTACTGGAACACATGTCCAGCTGCTGCATGGTGGCCTGGGACTCCTTGGGCTTCTCTACTGCCTTTGGATCCAGGGGGCTGAAGTGCTGGAGCTGGCCCAGCAGGTCCCCACATTCCTCCCCGCAGCCCTCTGCTAACAGCCTGGGCATTAGTGGGGCTGCTACTGGCAGTTAGTAAAATTCCACTACTTGCTGCCACTCATGCTGTCTATAAGCAGAATCTGGAGTCGGACACTTGAGTCCCAACTGGGGAGACTCTGGTGCTCAAACCCAGCTCGCTGGGTTAGGGAGAGGGCCTGACCCAAGGAAGTTGGTCTCTGTGTAGCTGTACTGCAGCACCATACTGCTGGGTGGTCTCCCTGTGCTGCTTCTGGGCAGCCTGAGGGAAACTTCTGGTCTGCCCAGCGAGACTTCCAGGCTTCAAGATCAAACCCAGGCTGGTACCAGACTGCCCTCAGGAGGTAATTTCAACTGCCTCTGCTCTCAGAGCAGCCAGTGGTCAGCAGCACAGCAGGACACCCACACTTCTGCTGCCACAGCACCTACGTGGCAAAGCCAGACATGCCCACAGTTTGTGCCTCCAATTTCAAAATTATCATATCTTTATGTGGGGAAGCAAAAATGAAAGAAAGTATCCAAGAACTGGAGGTCAATTTTTGTGAACAGAAGATTAACATAAAAAAGGATTCATGTAGTGAATTGAAAATTGGAATGTGCTCAAACTCTTTGTTAATACTTTTATTACCTAACCTGAGATACATGTTAAAGTTAGTAGTGTCCATTGTTTGCTTTTTAATACATTCCCATATTGATAACTTTTAATAAGTATTTGCCACTGTTGGAGCACTGAAGCAAAGTCTCCTACCTATCTAGGGTCTCTGGCTGACTGAATAACCACACAGCATCACATGGGTTAGCAAATGGAGCATCGATTTTATAACCTGAGCACAAGGGAGCTACAATGTTTATGCAGATCCCACTCTAAATCACAAAGAAAGGAATCTATATCTTGAAGTAAGGAGTCTGGAGTGTTGAGAATTTCACATGACCAGAAAAGTATGATTCCATATGACGATAACTTGCTTTGGATATTACCCTTCTTTAAGATGACTTCTATGATTAAAATAACTGTTTTGGAGATATCCCTAAATCTAGGTAACCTGCATTCTTTAAGTAATGGTAACAACTGCTGACTGAGGCCAATGTGTCTCAGTAAATGTTAATTTCCTATTCCAAGGTGACATGTATTAGAAAAGGCCTACTCTGGACATCTTGGTAAAGCCTCTCAATCCTTTTCAGGGTGATGGAGATCACACCACTTCATAGAAACAATTCCCATAGGATAACATAACCTAAATATTGCACATAAAGCATAGTATAAAATCTGTAGCAATATGAAAGATAGTTTT
>NW_004567102.1:40739414-40740403 GCF_000260355.1 Condylura cristata
ATATATTTTTTTTTAGTTGAAGTATGTCAATTTACAGCACAGTCTATGATACAGGGATATTTGTTTACATCTCTTCAGGTGTATGATACCATGTCTTGTGACTATGTGAACACCAACTGTCCTCCACCATTCTTTGTAGGGCAAAGCAGAATGAAACCTAACATGTTATCATATAGGAAGGTTTAGCAGCATAAAAGGTTAATTATTCACAATTAACACATGAAATTAATCAAATCTAATCCCAACTTAATATGTTTAGAATTTGGAAAACTATTCTTTTTCTGAAAAGGCTAAAGAAAGAGAGAAAACACTTGGAATAGTTTTTAAAAACAAACAAAGGATTTAAAGAAGCAATAATTAACATTCAAATTTGTTGAATTTGTTGTAGTCTAATGCAATAATAATTTGGTAGATCACTGAAATGGAAAACTTCCAATCAGTGATACATATTTTTATTTATTGTTCAGATATATCAAGATTTAGAAAAATATAAGCAAATCATTTATAACATTCAGGAAAGAGAGTCAACATATACCAAAGAATTAAGCATTTTAAATGAACTCATCAAAGAGCTAAAAGAAATATGGTTAGTTTAGATATGATTTATTGTGTGAAAGGTCACTTTCAAAATCATAGAGAGAACTTTTTAAGTATTCCATTTAAAAAAAAATACAAGTTGACTTTATCTCAGGATGTATTTGAATTCCCTGTTTTAAACATACTTATAATAGGTAATATTTCTAAAATATCAAAACTATGTAAACTTTCTCAGAGAGTTATGTTTGCATTTTTAATATAGACTATGCAAAGTTACATGCAGATGTAACAGAAGTTAATGGAATAAGAAGAGACACCAGAATTAGCTAAATAAAATGAAATGCTTAGTTCAGGGAAGTTGATCACATTGCAAAGGGCCTAGAACAAGAAAATGAATTTATAGTGATCCTCTTGAACATCTGATAAGATGCTAGCAATTTACAATACAACTA
>NW_004567102.1:40740933-40743694 GCF_000260355.1 Condylura cristata
CTCCTGTGTTCCCTGGGTGGGACAAGAAAAGCATTTCTACACTTTGCTCCATTGGAAAATATACCATTGCCCTGCTAGGATCACTTCAAGAGGTTGGAGTGAGAAGAACAATGACTCTTGTTTGCTGTGAAGAGATTTGTGGTGAGAAATAAAGAAAATATATGAAAAAACCACAGATTGATTCCCTAACACGTTTGCAAGCAGTAGCAAGAAGGAGTATGTCTGACCCCTCATGTCCCTAGAGGTACTTTTAGAATAAAAGATTCAAATTACCTATGGTCCTTAAATTTTCTGATTCCCAACCCAAGTATAAGGGACTCATATTCTCCTATTCATAGATGGCCCCTATTCCACTATGTATCCCCATCATATGGCCAAATTCACCTTTCAAACATTAGTAAAACCAATTCTTGCTCTACAACTTGGTATTTATTCATTCATTCATCATTCATTCATTCATTCATTCATTCATTCTCATTTAGACTGGACATGTTCCTTAATCTAAAATGACTCCAGGGAAAGAAAATTTTACCTCCTTCAAATGCATGCTTTCTTGGATGGCTGAAAAACAAATTAATAGAGCTGGGTCAAATAAACATGTTACCCTTTTTGATAGTAAATGACTTCTAGAAACAGCAAACACCCTCTGGTTATTTTGTGGCCAGCATTCCTCAGGGTTAAGTCACATTAAAATTTCAAAAACTTCCATGTTAACATAAATTAAAAAACTAACATATGATGAAAGAAGGAGTGGAAACATCTTTTCCTGCATATCAATAGTATTTCCAGATTTTTTTTTCCATGAAATAATCTAGCATACAGTCCTCTGGAAACAGAATGCCTTCAAAATAGAAAACATCCGTAATTTTCCTAGTGCTAGCACATGGCCAGGGACAGTGAGGAGAGTGGAAAGGTTTCACCCATCACTGATCCTAAACATACAGACTCTGGTCTGAGAGTGAAATAAATCCTTTGGAGGGTGATATTTCTATTACAAAATTTTTTTGCAAAAATAGAAACCGATAAATGTGGAATTAATATGTTACTTCTTTTTAACCATAGTAATGAATTTCTAGATATTTGATAATAAATAATTTTTCATTTCCCCCCCAAATTAAGTAGTTTACAATTTTTAAAAACCAATATGAAGAATTGGTAGTGCTTCCTCACTGGCCAGGGACAGTATCAAGTTAAGATTCTTGCTTCTGTATAATTATTAATGATGACTTCAACTATCGAAATGTTGCATGATAAACTGTACAGTCAGTTAATTATAAGACTTTGACAACTAGCACTAAATGGTCCAAAGTAACTTCAGGAAGAATGTTTAAAAGTATAGTATTTACCAATCCAAAGCGTACGATGTGTTTTTCTATTCAAACACTTTAGGAAAAAAAAAAGAAAAAGAAAGAAAGAAAGAATTCTCAATAGAGGGTCTGGGTATGAATATTTAGAATCCATGATTAGATTCCTTCGAAAATGTCACATTAGTTATTACCATTGCACTGTGCAAATTACATTCATCTCCCTAGTGGTCATGAAACAAGAGGAACAATAGTTTATCATCCACTTCACAAATAGAGGTAGTACCCAGCTAACAATTTTCTAAGGAACTTTCTCACATACTTGGTGTGGACAGGACTGACACATGTCAAGCTGTGTCACCTCTCCAGTGTCTGAGTAGAAAGTATGGCAAACTAAATCCCAGGATTTTCTGGGGACAAGTATGTGTTACATTGATAGATTAATAAGAAGACATTTAACTTCCAGTTTGCAAAACAAAAATATATCTGCAGCAAATGCTACCACAATGGTATTCAAACCATATGTTAATAGCTTAAAACATCTGCAATACTGTAACTAGTTCTCAAAACCCTGCTGGTTTTAAGCACTGATGGGAAACAGCATGTAAGCTCCAGGGAAAACTGCTCTTTGACAAATATCACCTCCCCCTCACACCAACTCACACTCTCCCCACTTCAGGATACCCATATTGTTCACAAAGTGTCATTAGAAAGCAAATTCTAACTCCTTGCCGAGTTTGCCAAGCCATCAAGAATCTAATTTGCACAAGCTACCGTCTAAATATAAGAAATAACTCTAACAGAAGATAGAAGTATAGCCTGGGAGTTTCCCAAGAGCTAAAATTCCTGATAGTCTTTTTGTGATTTAGTCATCACTGCACAATAAATTATCATTTCAAAATCAGTTATTCTCATATAGGAAATAAATTTTTCAGAAATAGGTTAGCATAGGCAGAGAAATCATGCACAGATGAGGACAGAGATTTGTGAACAGCATAAATGGCATATATTAGATTTATGTATCTTATGTAAAATGAAAGGACAGTTTACTTAGAAATCTGAATATGAATTCTTTACTGGCTTTTCTGTATATAGACTAGCATAGAACATGCAGATTGTACGTGCATAATCTAGAGATTAGAACAACATAAAAGAAACTCTTCTAAAAAAAAAAAAGGTAGCAACGAGACCATAAAAGAACCTTTTGGATAGTTTAAATAATTTCATGGTGCCTGGCCTACTCAGATAATTTTCCAGGGACTTTAAAGAATCTGTGAATAAAATGCTTATGGAATGGAGACATGCCAGAGGACTGGAAACATTCATATGTGCCCTGGTTTTCCAATGGCAGCAAAGGATCAGTTCTGGAAATTGCCAAACAGTTCTTGATTAAAGCTCCTGGCAAAATTCTACATTGAACTATTTCACATGTACAAAATTAAAAAAAAAAAAAAAAA
>NW_004567102.1:40743994-40757544 GCF_000260355.1 Condylura cristata
CCCTCCCCCCCATACAAACAGAAATCCTTGTTTCTATCACAGCATTAAAGAAAAATTCTCAGGGACCCCTTCCCTGTGCACCAGTCTCCTGAGTGACCAATTCCAAGCTGGATGACCAGTAAATCCCTGATAAGAACTTTGTTCATTATGGAATCAGTCTCATATTTACCAGCAATCCAACTTGGGCTTTTGTATCAGGCTTTTTATATTCTCCTAGTGTTACAGGGAAGAGAGAGGGACATGGCTGAACCCCCAAACCTACCTGCTCTAAATAGGTTCTGCATCTGCCATATCAAGACAAAACATATAAGACCTTTAATGGAAAGGAACTTTATTACAATTAAAGTGCAATACAGAAAAGACAAAGAATGTAGTCCCTAAATCAAACCCCCCAAGTTACCCAGCTCCTCACTGGTAAAAATCTACCTCAAAGGAATTGGCCCAAAGCAAGGCCTGAAAGCTGCCACAAGCCTAAGGCACCTTCTAGCAGGGTTGAAAAGGGCTGAAAAGAGTCAGAAATGGCCATACAAGTCTGGGAGGAAAAGAAAAAAATTCCAAATCAAGATAAATGCTGCCACAGTCAACTTCCCCATGGGTCTCTCACCCACATTTCAACCAGACCAGGCCAAGAAACAAGAGCCACTCCATCACAGGTCTCTGCTCCATGTGCCTCCCTAAGTCCCATCTGGCTCTCCATGTGCTTCCTTCCTCTTCAGTCTCTTCTCTAGATTCTTTTCCTCCCTGCTCAGTTTCACCCTCTTTCTGGGTGGGGCAGGGAACCTGGAACCTCTCATTTTCCAAGGGACCTCCTGTTACAGTAGTAGTACCATAGATTTTTGAAAAAATGAATTTAGGGCTAGGCTCCTTATATGCTTTTCCCCAAATTCCAGTGTCTCTATTATGTACAAGGCTCTGAAGATCATGAAAATTTTATTTGTTATAATGATCTACTTTGTTATTTCCAAAGAAGTCTTCCAATTTCCCATTTTACTATACTATTCAGTTACACTGGTCACTCCTATCTTTAGGAGAGTAAAACTCCAGTTGTAATTTCTTCTACTCTCTCTCATTCATGAAAAAAGAAAAATTTTCCCTGGGTGGCCTTCATTGAACAAGCATATACTGCCACTTATATCGTTCCATATACTGTGCTTTGAATTTATAGCTACATTAGACTCAACCAAAATAGGAGATGATTTTTACCAATGTGGAAGGAAGTAAAAGAATTATGAGGTGAAGGTATTACCTGAAAAGTCCAGTGATAGTGCAGAATGTTCCAGTAATAGTAATTGTATTAAAAACTAAAGCAATGATAGAAAATGAATGAGCTTAATAGGCTTCTGGAATGATAAAATTTGTGTGGAATAAGGGTATATATGAAAGATGAAGAAGATCTAAATTAGAAGGAGCACAGAGGTAAAGAAAAGTTGTTTAGAATTAAGGGAGAGAAAATTATCCAATATGAAGAGTAGAAATGCAGTTATGTTATGAAGGTGATATGAGTTCCAAGGATGGTGGTATTTGGATACTCCACTGACAGTGGGCTAAGTGCAGGAGTAAGGGGGTGAGGGTAAGTAATCCTCCCCATGATGCCTAGCATTATCCCACATAGAACCTTCCTTAAATATTTACCATTTTCAAATTATCCATGCATATGTAATTTTGTAACTAAAACTCTACTGAAACAAGACTGGCCATTAACTATTGAACTAATAAAATGAATCAAACAAGAGTTGTGTACTTTATATGTGTTATTTATCCTAAACTTACAGTAGAAAGTACATATTATTATTTTCATTTTTTACACTGGGAAACTGAGGGTTAGACTGATTAAAAATGGTACAATGCTAAAATATTTAGAGAATATTTTCCCAAGGATTAATTTTCTTTCTGTTTTCTTCAGTGGGAAATTTGTGAATGCATTTCAATTTCAGTTAAAATATAAAATCATCTTTAAATCTCTGAGGGTAGTCTTCAGAAAAGAGAAAGTAACAAGTCCTTTTCATTTATTTTCAATTCATTTATAAAGAAAGAAAATTTCTTAGTTCTGAAATGAATTGACTTACAGGGAAGCGAAATGATTCAATTTGGTGTCTCTGAGATGGAGGATGCTGAACTTGTTCAAAAGCCACAGTCTTCTGGCAGGTGGATTCCTGCTAAATAAAATGTGAACTGAGGGATCCATGGGTAGCTCCTCTAGTCCTTGGGGAGTGGGGGCCCCTGAAGAACCAATGAGCTCTGAAAATGTCTCAAATTAATACTGGCACCCTTCAAAATCATAGAAGTGCATCAACAATTAGGTAATTATGTAATAAGCGTCAACTTCAAAGATTACCTGGAAAGTGGTCAAGATTTCAGATCCTTGTAAGACTAGTGCTGATACTTCAGTGGACTGATGAACCACTTGAAAAGGTTGGTGGGGGGGGTGATACATAAGAAATGTCCTGACTAGAGTGTGGAATGAACAAAATGGAAACAGGCTTACTGGGATTCTTATCCTTTCCCTCAACCCCAATTTATATAGCAATTCATACTGATTCCAAAAATAATTTTCTCAAAGCACCACAGCTAATAAATACTGAAGCTAGTATTTTGTTTTATATCCCTACAATTCCAAATCAAAATATTTGCTTCATGCTGCATCATCTCTCATTAATATAAGTGGTACAAATACACCTAAACTATTACAAATGCCACTCATTAATTTGATGAAATTTGCAATTGATTCATATATTTAGTAATGTTCTTTTATTCCATTTATTTATATGTTGTTTGTCAAAATACACGAATCATTTGTTCCTTTCTAAACACATACTGAAGAAAATCTAGTTAATCTTTTAGAATCTATAAAGTTGTGTCAAAAGGATAAAACTGAATATTAATTTAATTTACTTTTCTAGCTCTTTATCATTTTATGGAAAGTTGGAAAACTAGTCAGTTATCATGGGTGCACTTTTATATTAAATGTACTTATGTATTACCTATACATAATGTATTTTTAAAGATTTATTTTATTTATATATGCATAGCTTTTTTAAGGTTTATTTAATTATGCATATAAGAACTGGGGTACAGGCCAAAGGTGAGGGGGCAAGAGAATTCACCAGAAACAGAGTGGGGAGCAGAATAGGTGGATCAACTTAAATACACTATTGTGGGAAGCAGTGGGTGAGACAGGAACAGTCTGCCACTCCATAGTCAGCTCCCTGACCGGAGATTAAACTCCTGGTGCCGTTGCTTTAATAGCTTCAGAGTGCTGAGACTTAACTCCTACTGCCACTAGAGACCCCAATATTTTGACTCTATCTTGCTGAACAACAACAACAAAAAAAAAAAACAGAGTCGTGGCACGTGGCAGTACCCAAAGAGAACACGAGATGATATGGTGTCATAGCAGGGAGAGGGTCAGTTCAAAATTTCTAAAATTTGAAGTGCCTACTTTTATTTATTTATTTTTTTTAATGCAATACATAACTGGGGTGCAAGCCAGAGGTGCAGGGGTGGTGAGAGGATCACCAGAAATAGAGTGGGGAGCAGAACAGGCTGATCGATGAAGTACACTGCTGAGGGGAGCAGCGGGCTAGGAGAGGTCTGCCACGCCATGCGGATTAACTCTGGGCGGGTGATCCAACTGGCACTGAAAAGGCTGCAGCCAGCTTTTGCTGCAGCTTGCAGTGCTGCGTCCTTACCCACTGCGCCACTTCGTTTTTGAAGCTCTTTCTTGATGAAGTGGTTTACGACAGTTCTTTGCACAATATTTAAAACCATTAGTTGGCTCACTGCTCTGTTTGTTAATATCCAAGATATCCAAAAAATGTATACTCCATTATTCTGGGCTATGGAATGAAGAGATAAACTGGTCCATGATGGACAAGTAGCACATGATGGACAAGTAGCAAGGTAAGAAATAAATGGCTATCACTGAACCCAGAGCTTTGAGGAAACATTTATTAGCACAGTCTAATTGAACTAAGATGATTAGGCAGAAAATGACACCCACAGTGAAATATTCTGTACTCTGTCTCTCGATAGGAGATGGTGGTGCAGAAACTATTAATGAAATCTGGAAAGATGGTGACATATATGTGGAGTGGCAAAACAACCTGTTAAACTATCATTTCTAATAGTTTATACTAAAAAAAAATAGATAATACATTTAATATACATTTTGGATTTTGTGATATAAGTGGAAAATATAATATTAATAGCTTGAGTTGGTTGCATTTGACAAGGCGCACAAAACAAAATAATTTCAAAAATGACTGAACAGCTTGCAAACACATTTGGAAGACAATTGAAAAAGTCCTGAAATTCCCAGAATGGGTAAAAGATAAAACTGGTTGTCATTTCCAACAAGTAGAGATTCAACTAAGAGTATCTTTGAAAATCAATTAAAATTAATTTTCCTTGATAATGAAGTCAATCAAGATATATTTTAACTCCTTTAATATAAAAGGGAAAGAGAGAGTAGAAAAAGCAATTCAGTGAATCTAGGCACTTAGTGAATTTTTCATTGCTTACATGATGTAAAAAATAAACTAAAAAAACTATCTTAACTCTCTCTCTCTCTCTCTCTCTCTCTCTCTATATATATATATATATAAAATCAGCATCAAATACAAAGAGAAAGATAAATGTGTTATTAAAATTTGGATTTTGGCTACTCACATGCAGAACTGATTGCAACCAAATAAAAAGTTGACTCAGTTCTAAAAGAAAACTACATGGCCAAAGAGCAATCAGATTAAAGGACTGAGTAGCTAATTAACTCACAAAACAACTTTTTATATTCCTAACCTTGTACTGGGTAAAAGCAGGCTGAGAAGTCCCCTCAGTCCCCAGGGAAGACATATTCTAATTTGCCTTGGAAGTAACCAAAATGGCAAATGGAAGAGGCAGGAAAGCTCAATAAGCAGAACCCTTATCAAGCAGGGCCACTGCTATGCCCCAATTCAGAAAAACCTTTCTTAGACCACCACAGTGAGTCTGGGCTCTTCCTTAATATTTTCAGTGTACTGTTCTTTACATTTTTCTTAAACTCATCTTGTAATCACACATTTATTTTTGTGATTATTTCACTATTTGACATCTTATTTATAAAACTATAATCTTTGGAAAGATAAAGAATCTATTTGACTCACCATACTATTTCCTGAACCGAGTCCCATTCCTTTTCCGTAGTAACTGATATGTAGCTTCTAAATGTACGTGTGTTCCCCGTTCATTCCCTGAAGCTGAGTGTTCTGAAGATGGAATTCACTGTAGGATCCCTATAGGAATGGGTTTATAAGTAGGCTTAGAGGAAGTAAATACTTATTCTTCGTCCTCCTGTTCTTTACTTGGTACCCACTTTAATCCAGTTTGAAATTGAGTGCATTTTTTCTCCCCCTGGAGGGTCTAACATGTGACTGCAAGTCCTGGTTTGCTGGGATAAATTTGGTTTTCACTAGCTGTCTCAGCATAATTATTAACAATGCCTTCTTTCACTCCTTAATGTGCCCAGGTTTAGATAATAAATTATATAGTGCACATACTCCTAGTTTGGTTGAAATTCTGCACATCAAAACTAAAGTGTCAGAGTTCCCCAAGATCAAGATAAAGAAATGAAATTTACATCCATTAGGATCTAAGAGTGCCAAACAGAAGCAGATGTCCAATTACAGAATTTTCCCAATGAATTATTGTGGTTATTTAACCTGGTCTATTAAAACTAAAACTGGTTGAACACAACTTCCTCAACTGAACAAAAAAAGCAAAGGAGATCAATATCAATAATAAATTGCAATGAGTTCCAAATTGCTCTCCATTTTTAGGACCTGAAGACTCTGAAAAGGTTCCATATAAGACAGAAAGATATATGGGAATTTCTTTGCCTTGAAGAGACTCCCACACTGAGTTCAATTGTGATGCTTCTGTATTATAGGTCTTTATTGCTGAAGCAAATGAAAATGCAATCTGAGGGGAGTGAAAAACTTGGAAAATCCCACACTGTTAGTAAATTAGGTCTTTTAAAAAAGGAACATCCTGGCAAGCTCAAATAAATCAATGTGACTCTTAAGAAACAACACTGAAAGGTAAGTGCACTTACAGAGTTACATCTTTGTTCTCTTTCTTTCTTAGCTATTTGACTCATGTGGTGAAGTAAATTTCTCTTGATTTTTTTTCTTTCATGATCTACAAGTTACTGAGCCTGACGGACTTAACTCACTAGAGTTTTAATTACAAAGAACACAGTTGCTGCACAGAATGGCAAGCAGGCGCTACTACTGAACCAACCGGGCTGGAGCTATGTGGCTGGAATCCTGCATTCTCTTTGCTTTTAAAGATGAGAGACTGACCAGATGCCCTAACAGCAAGGCTTCTTTTCCATAAAAGGTAATTAAGCTTACAGACAAATGCAGTGATATGAGCTCTTACAGAACCAAACCTGTTAAAATGTCGAAAAAAAAAAAAAAAAAAACAGCAGCACAATGATGGACAGAAAAAATGAATAGTTCACACTGATTTTCAAGTATTTCTCTTTCTTCAAATTATCTTGTCAAAGGAAATAATTAGTTACCCTTTCCTTTTGTCCAAAACAATGAATGTTCTTAACCCACTGCACCACTAGGAGGAACCTAAATTTTCTATACTTTCAGCCTGATTTAATATATACAGACCTGGCCCTCCCAGGTAGTACAAAGGGTTTGGACACAGCATTGCAAGCTGGTGGCAGCTGCTTCAGTGCTAGTTCAATCCTGGCTCCGGAGTGGACCCACATGGCACTTGGCAGACCTCTCCTGATCCGCCTGCTGATCCCTCAGCAGTGTACTTCGTTGATCTGCCTGTTCTGCTCCCCACTTTGTCTCTGGTGAATCCTCTCACTGCCCCTGCACATCTGGCCTGTACCCCAGTTCTGTATGCATAAATAAATAAATCTTAAAATTACATATAGAGACCTGCATACACACTTTTTTCTATTTTTCTCTTTCTAATCGAATGAAAATACATTTTGAGGATTGTTAAATGCAGCCATCAAAATAAGAACAGTGGGTTGATGTTGCTGACCAGTGTTATTTGTATAACAATTTATACAAAGGTTCCATTTTCAGGGATGTTGACACTGAATAGACAACAGAGTAGAAATGACATGAGGTGAAATTGATCCACACAAAACTACATAAAGGTAGGAAAGAGGCAAAGATTGAGATCCATGCTTGGTACATTTAAGGTAGACTAAGCTTTATAAATCTAGCAGAGTTATAAAGAAAGTGATATTTTGTTAATACTTACATAATCAGAAATAATAGCTGTTAAGGGAGGTTTCTCTCCCCCTTAGGTTACAAAAGATAGCACAACTAAGTTTGGGAATACATAGGCAGTAGAAATAATATGAAAATTCTTGGCAAAACTGATTTTCACCTCATTATAAT
This sequence comes from Condylura cristata, assembly GCF_000260355.1. Classification (NCBI taxonomy): domain Eukaryota; kingdom Metazoa; phylum Chordata; class Mammalia; order Eulipotyphla; family Talpidae; genus Condylura; species Condylura cristata. The sequence goes on from NW_004567102.1 coordinate 40,751,407, forward strand.
AACATATGAAAGCAGAAATCACAAATCAAATTTTGTAACAAAATACTCTATAGAGAAGGCTATTGATTCCTGGCAGAAAACTCAACCATAAGTGAAGGATGAATGCACTTGATGGGTATCTAATTATGGAGAGCAATACTTGCAGGAGCTCTTTAACTCAGAACTTTATGAACAATACAAATTGATCTGAGTGGTTGAAAACACAAAGTGAAGTCGGAAACATATATATCATCATACAATTAATTTAAACTTAAACATTCCTAACAAAATTTGACTGTTAATCAAGTCCTAGTATCAAACCTTCTTCCTAATCTTGCATTAAAAAATCCAAGGTAAGCCATTATCGCTAAGTTTTCTCTCTATTCTTATTACATAAGTATTCCACTACTTCCTTCTAAGTTCTGCTGTCTTTTCTCTGTCTCACACTGTTTTCAATTCCATTCATTTATGAGTTTCTAATTCTAGTTATGAGACACACCGACTTGCTATCTTGTGATTTCTCCATGCATTCATTGTATTCTATGATTTTGATCACATTATAAGGACAGAAAAATGTTACACAATATTTTGAGACACAAAATGGTTTTCCCTATTGACAATAATTATGGAAAATATTCTAAGTTCTTGGAACTTGTGTGATAGCATTAGACAGACTTTGGCCACAACCAGTAATGGATGGATCTCTTTCTCCTGATTTCTCACTCAGCGTCATGTGACATATTCAGTGCTGACCTCTAAACCTCCATATGGACATAGTCATATCTCTCCTTTTTCTTTTTAAACCAGCATTTGTATGCATGTTTGATTGTTTTTTCAACATTTTAGTTAAATTTGTAATTTTTATTGCTTTCTCTAAGAGTAGTTTTGCCTTATTCTCTTTAGTAACACAGAGGAGGCCCACTTTGCAATGTCAAAGCAGTTACAAAACAGATTATCAATATGTAGTTGTGATATTGAAAAATGGCCTGCTGATTGTAATTATGTGTGTGTGGTGTAAAAAGGTAATATGAAATCTACCATTTTAATACACTTTTAAGCATACAGTACAGTATAAAGACTATAAGCATACTGTTGTACAGCAGATATCTAGAACTTTTTCATAATATGTAACTGAAACTTTATATCTATTGAGCACAGCTAATTTTTATTTATTTTTTATTTTATAACAGTTTATTTTTACATCATTTTGTACATTTTTTTTTTCTTTCTCAATTGTAATCCCCACGGGTTTCCCATCACCAAGTCACCCAGGTGCCATCACCATAATCCCGGAGCACAGCTAATTTTAATCACTAAAAAATCAGAAGACTCTGAGACTCTGAAACCTCAGTATTCAAAATGTGTTCCTCAGACTTACAGTTCCAGTAACTTGTGAAAGTTTACAAAAATGCAGTATCTCCAACCCACCCCAGACCTGATGGACTGAACTGAACCAGGCACATTGACAAGCTCCCCATTGGAAAGTACATTAAACTTTGAAAACCATGTCTTTAGGATACACTTTACTATATATATCTAAGGCAAAAATCCTAGCGAGTAAATATATTTCTTGGACTGCAGGAAAGCATGATGAAACTTGTGAAAGTAATGCTTAATTCTTTAAAGTTGTGGTCTGGGTTAAAATTCTCTTCAATGAATCATTTCTGACATTGAAACACAAACATTGTCTTGAAGAGAGGGAGGATTTTGCTTTTAGAATACATTCCAATTGCTGCCTCCTTAAAAGCCTGCACATTTGCGGAAATAATTCTGTTTCTCTGGCTTTACCTGCAGAGTCTGCCAGTGTTCCAAAATGTATCGGTACCATTCAGCGTGGCCTTGCAGTTCTACATCTTTACTTTCATTATTTTTGTTGCTTTTTGCTCGGCTGTTGTATATGTCCTATGTCCTGTATTACTAAGCAATCCAGCGTGCAATTCTAAAAGCATCATTCACAACAAATAACTGCTTTGGTCCCATTTGAGAAAAATACTATAAATGTGCTCTTTTATTCCCCCAAAAGAGCTACGAAATAGAAGATACCTCTGAAAGTCATTTTCTTCAGGAATCATTTATATACAGATTTAGGGAGCTTTCTGGCAGAGATAACTAGTTAGAATATGAATGTCACCAGGCCACTCTCTGAAGTGAGCAAGAGGAAAACATGACAGAGTAAATACATTCTCTTCACAGTCAAACTCTCCTAATTTCTAAACACAATCCAACTCCCCTGATTTCTCAACTATGATAGTTCTTGACTTTGTGACTTCAGGACAGAGTATAACAAAGCTTGGTGGTCTGTTCAGGAAAAAAAAAAAAAAAAAGTAGAATGTAGATTCGTCCTTCCCATCATAGACATTTTTTTATTATTTCTAAAAATCTGTTTTATATGTTATGTAATAAGTTATATGGGTCAATAAAGTGAGGAAAATTATAAGGATGTATGTTACAGTATTAGACTATGATATTCACTAAAACTATGCCTTATTATTAGGCATTTTGTTAATCTTTTCCATTAAAAAATAAAAGCATCCTTATAATTATTACTTAGAGGTGGATTCTTTGGATTTTAACCATGTTTGCTGAACTGAAAATTGAATGATAGAGGCCTGTTCCTGTGTCTGCTTAATAGGGGGAGAAGGAAGCAGAAAAACTGGTGTTTTCTGAGAGTTGACATGGGTGGAAAGGATCCATGTCAAGGATAATCCACAGACTTTGTGAGAATGTGATCACGTACAACAATTTCTTATTACCTGAGTTAGTTGAGACTATAGCAGGCCCAGACCCCTTTTCTAATCCTCTTAGGCAGCTAGATTGCTGGAAGCTTTGCAATGTAGCCTCATGAACTTCTCAATCATAGCAATAGAAAATGACTCCAAGTCTGTTCAGAAAATCAGAAACTGACAATAATTACTTCTGTCTAGGATAAGCCTCTCCAAGTGATAAAATAAGCAGAAATTATACAATAGAAGTATCCTGGTGATCTCAATACTTTGATAAACTAAGTTAAAGTCACAAAATTTGTATATATATATATATATATATTTGCATTACTAATATGAAATTTTATATCTATTAACATTCAGTTTAAGCTAATAGCATTTAGACATTTTATTCCACATCTCTAAATTGCTAATATCCTCAATATTGGAAGGAAAAATGATGTAATACATGTCAAAGAGTGCTATAGAAAATGTTCTAGAATTAGAGCAGTGACCTCTCTCTCTCTCTCTCCCATTCTAGATGTGCCTATTCCAGCTGTGAGAATCATGCATGAACTTTCATCCCTTACAATGTTAAAAAGGCTATATGCATGTAATATCCACAGTGAGTGCTTTTCTTGTGTTTTTAATAAAAGAATTAAACTTTGCAGGATAGTGAAAGGAAAAGTTGTTCTTAAAAAAAAAAAATAAAACATCACAGTATAGGTAAAACCTGTGGGGATTCAACAGTACTTGAAAGACCACTTTTAAGTATTCTTGATCTAAATGATCTAAGGGAATTGTGAGAATTAATGAATAGTGGGTTGCAGACTAGGTCAAAACAGAACTTCTCTACCTATTACCCCCAAAAGTTTTTTAATGGGGAAACAAAATCCTCACCCAACAATTGGGGGGTTATTCAGTCGGATATTTGCATTTCAAATAATCATTCAAATACAAGTTTATGGAAATCTAATGAAATTATGGAAATAAAGCCATTCACTTTTCAAAAAAATACCAGAATTCCATTAATAAGTCAATTTGAGGTGCAATTAGTAAATTCAGCACATATTAACTGAGTTCATGATATGTATAAAGTGCAATGCTAGACACTAGTAGAAGATACCAATGCTTCAACTATTGCTGCTCTTCATGTGAATATCATCTAATCAGCAAGAAAGAAGAGTATACATTACTTTAATTAAAGTTACAGGGATTCAAAATAATACACAATTCACCATGCATTCCAATAAATAATTAACTGTGAAATAAAAGGAATCCATAGTGTCATGAGGCCACATATATTTTAACAAAGAGGATAAAACTATGCAATATATGTACCAGGATGCAATATTTTGCATGAGAAAAGCCAGTATGCTGTATGTTCTTGGCATTATAGGAAATTCAATTACTGTAACAACTACTCAACATTAACACAGTGTATAATAGCAGTCATAGATAATATGTAAATAGGGATGAAGGTGGTTTTATTACAATGCAATGTTAGTAAGTAGAGATAAATATGGGTCCCTGGCCAGAGATGACCAACCCCTGTTCTATACAATACTTCATTTACTACTGAGAAGTAAATCCATGCATGAGAGTCTGTTTAATTCCGATATTTGTATATATAATAAACCAAATACTTCAACGTTGACTCTAAAGATTAGAGTCAGTCATAAACACACTACCTGTTGAGTTGCAATTATTCACTGTATATTGAACAGAGGCCATTTAATGGCTTTATGAGATGAAGATAAAACACTAAAGGAGATATGTCATGGGATAATTTCACTATAGCCTTAGGAGATATACTAAGTACGTTTCAACATTTTTTTCTTATTTCCATTGTCTTTATTTTTATGATTTATTCATGATGAATGAATGCAACAGATTTTTACTTTAGATTCTATATCTTGAAGTTTAATAAGCTACAACCACTACTTAGATTCTATATCTTGAAGTTTAATAAGCTACAACCACTACTCACTAGTTTTTTCAAATGAATAAAAAAATATATTTGCACATTTCCTTAAAGAAGATGTACTGCAACCCATACATGGAAAAAAATTGAAGTAAAGGTGCTGTATAACCCAATGCAAATCCAACAGGTTCCCTAAATTAGAAGATATATTTGGCATCTCTAATTTAATTCAGAGTTTACCACATTGACTACATTTTTTTATTCCCTAGGAAATTGTAAGAATAAAATATTGTGGCTTTTATTCAAAGATGAATGATCATGAAGGGTAAAAGGAAAACTATATGAAAGACTTGCAATAAAGAACTCAATATCTATCCTACAAGTATAGTAATAAAACTGTGCTTTGCATTGCAAATGGTATCTTCTATTTTTTTTTTTTTTACTAGCAGGCTTTCAAATGTGGAAAAATGCAACATTCCACTCTGAGTCTATAACATTTGATTAGATAAAATGCAATTTTTAAGTTGACAACTATAAATGTTTTGTAAACATAAATTTCACAAATAAGCAGTACAAGTCTGTGATAGATCAACTGTAATTTAAAAGTTGATTAGGTATTTGTTGGGATTCACATTTTCTAAGATGTAACTTATAGTTGTATTTATAAGAGAATGAAACTGTTTGAAATCTTTCACTACAAAATTTTTAAACTTTTAGAATAAGTTTAAGCAAGAAATTTCAAAACCTTATATGCCATGTTGAATTTTAAGAAGTCGAATGAAGTGCATAAATACTAAGAAAATATCTAAGGATGTTATACCTCTACAATGATCGCGTGTTATCTAATTTTTATAAGAGCCTACATTTAATTTTGGTCAATATTACACAGAGAAGATTCTAGTTTTTGTTCCAATTGAAGTTGTATTGTTAATATACAAAATATCAAATACCAGAAACTGTTAGGAGACAATATTGACTCAGTTGAGCGGCTCTTCCATGATAAAACAAGTGTTTTTTTCTTTAATTAAGTGCTATGTTATTCACCTATTTTACATGTATGTATTTATAAAAATAGCATGGCTTATACTGTATTAGGTAAAGAATACAGGTAAAAGGTAAACAGAAACAATTTGTTTTAGAATTTTTCACAGAATTGTTTTTCCAAAGGTTCTTAAGCTTCAATTAAAAATAATTTGGCGGAATTGCTCCTTTTTTTCTTTTGATTGATTGAATTGCTCTTCCAATTTCTGTCAACATCTAAGGAAAACCCAACTTTTGAGTAGAATATTTATATCCTGTTTTTCTTATTTTTATATTCTGGAGTAGTGATAATTTCATTTCAGACTAGAAAGTCTCTGAATCATTGTCTATTCGAACTATCTAGAAGTAGGTGTTTATTTTAAATATACCCTCTGTATGGACATTAACTCTGAAAAAAAGGAGATTTTTTTTTTAAAGATTTATTTATTTGTGCATACAGAACTGGGGTACAGGCCAGAGGCTCAGGGGCGGTGAGAGGCTTCACCAGTGACA
>NW_004567102.1:40757764-40758636 GCF_000260355.1 Condylura cristata
AAAAAAAAACAGGCTTATGGAAAAAGGAGAAAGAATAAGAGAGGTACCTGCATTGTCACAGGCAGGAGAGCTGCCAGAGAATATTTTGAAGTTAAAATATTTTTTTATATATTCTTATGGTTCTTCTTTTCAATGAATATTTGCTTCTCCACTTTTATTTCTTTGAAACCATTCAGTGGTGTCATTTTTTTATTTTTAAATACATTTCTGGATGCAGATCTGAATGTAGACAGATTCTACTGGATGAAAAAACAAGCTAGATAAATTTTGGTAATCTCTATTACTGTCTCAGAGTTCAATTCTCTTAAGAATTATCAACTCAGTATCTCGTTGCTTATTATTTCTTCACAATGCATTGTAGGTATGCTTCATTTTTAGGGTTTTATGATTTAATTTTCTTTCCAGTGACCTCCAAGTAAACCACAATACACTATTAAGTGAATCTTAATAAAACTAACTATTCCTTAAAAACTAATTATTCCCTATCATATGCAGCCAGGCCATTATTAAAATATCATAAGGGAAAAAATAACATAAGGAAAAGCAAGAATAGGCACTGAGCTTGTAGAGGAATACTTTTTGAGATACAACAAAAAATTTTTGCTTATCTAGACACTTAAATACATAGCATTAATTTAAATATATTATAGTTCACAAGTAGAGATAATTTATTGGATAAAATAATCTAAAAATGCTCACGTATTATATGCAATTATGGGGCAAAAGCCTATTACATATAGGGTGACTTGTCCCTATAAAAAAAAGAAATGAACTGGGCCCTCCCTGGTGGCGCAGCGGGTTAAAACACAGCACTGAGAATCTAAAGCTGCTTCAGCAAAATCCATGCATGAGAGTCTGTTTAATTCCGATAT